>NW_017309539.1:0-425 GCF_000935625.1 Nanorana parkeri
GAGGGAGATGGAAGAGAGAGAGGGAGATGGAAGAGAGAGAGAGAGAGCGGGAAGAGAGAGAGAGAGAGCGGGAAGAGAGAGAGAGAGAGAGAGGGAAGAGAGAGAGGGAAGAGAGAGAGAGAGCGAGCGGGAGAGCGAGCGGGAGAGAGAGCGGGAGAGAGAGAGAGAGCGAGAGCAGGAGAGCGAGAGAGAGAGCGGGAGAGAGAGAGAGAGAGAGAGGGAGAGCGAGAGAGAGAGAGGGAGAGCGAGAGAGAGAGCGGGAGAGAGAGAGACAGAGCGGGAGAGAGAGAGAGAGGGAGAGAGAGAGAGCGCGGGAGAGCGAGAGAGAGAGCGGGAGAGCGAGAGAGAGAGCGGGAGAGAGAGAGAGAGCGGGAGAGAGAGAGAGAGCGGGAGAGAGAGAGAGAGCGGGAGAGAGAGAGAGAGCG
>NW_017309539.1:1961-11975 GCF_000935625.1 Nanorana parkeri
AGGGGGGGAAGAGAGCGAGAGGGGGGGAAGAGAGGGGGGGGAAGAGGAAGGAAGGGAGAGAGGGGGAGGGAGGGAAGTGGGGAGAGGTAGAAGCGAGGGAGAATTTTTTATGCAAAAAAATCAATTTGTGCAAAAGGTAAAATCGGCCAACTAAATTAAAATCGGCCAACTAAACGATTATGAAAATAATAGTTAGCTGCAGCCCTAAGACTAGTCTAACAGCCAGCCAGCTTTAGCCCTTGCTTTGCTTACACAAACAGCTTTATTAAGGAGAAGACCCTCTTCTCTCTTTCTCCTGATCACAGACATATTGCAACTTGCATTCATTAAGAGCACTGCATTGGTAGGGTCTCTTGTAATAGCTGTATTAAAAATTGGTTTACATATTAAAGCAATTTCCATTAATGACCTGAAATGTGATGCTAGTGTAACTAGTTTGCTGATTAGCACATACAGTGGTACCTCGGTTCACGAACTTAATTAGTTCCACGATTCTGGTTGCGAACCGAATCAAACTGTGATCAGACCGCGATCTCCACTAGAGAAGTCACGACCACGTGTCAGAGCAGGGAACATGGCTGCGGTTGTGTTCATCACTTAATGCAGAATTTGCGAACAGAAGCAAAATTTTGCACACAAAACCATTCACATACATTCTACAGTCTCTAGCAGAGACATATAATCTGGCACACATATTCTAGGGCCAATATGATAACAAATTAACTTGCCAGTATAGATTTGGGTTGTAGGAGAAAACCTAACCACCCAAAAATGCTATGGTTACAGTGTATCTGGTGAGACTAAGTCAAGGACTCTAAAAAGATAAAAACAAGATTGCTAACCACAGAAGAGCATTTAGCGAACCTTATCTCTCCATTGTGGTATGTGAACAGTGTCTGACACCCTCAAATGCTCTGATGCTTCAAGCATTTGTTTCAATGTCTCTCAAAAAAAGGTTTCACCACTTGAAAGCAATGTTCTTGGTGTCTGCAAAAAAGACTCCAGATGGGTGCACTAAACACTGTATGCAAGGCCAAATGATTATGCCATTCATTATTAAGAAAGAAAGCTGGTCAACTAACCTGTATTTCCTTTAGGTCCTTGTCACACAGATTCTGAAGAGGATCTAGAAAATTTTGTTTGACTTCTATGTCCAGAGAATCTTTTACTTCTGCTAATCTCTTCATGGATTCCCCAGCATCCAACAATGCATCACCTTAAAAGAAAATTCAATTTTACTGGCACATTCCTCCTTTGTATCAAATAAGATAAAAGAGGGTTGATCATTAAATAGTTTACAGTGCTGCATGAGCAATTACAAAACAAGTGAGTGTTAAAGCAGCAAAAAGCAATGATATTGTTGATAAATTAGCCTTTGCATTGAAAACTAGGTTTTTCTTGTACTCAACGTAAAATCCTTTTCTCTACGTTCTTTGAAGGACACAGTGGAGATCTTTATCTCTGTACCGATGTGTTATACCGCCATTTGCAGGAGTAGGATGCTAGGCACAAAAAAAAAAAGAAGACGCTTGGCTCTGCGGGTGGCTCCTGCTGGTGGCCGCACTCACATCCAAGGTAGCTCAGTCACAAAGCAGTGGAGCTAAAGGCACAAAAAGACCCAAAGTAGGGAGGGTGCTATGTCCTTCAATAAACGCAGAGAAAAGGATTTTACGGTGAGTACAAAAAAATCCTAGTTTCTCTTTTGTTCATTGAAGGACACAGCTGAGATCTTGATCTCTGTACCGATGGGACATCTCAAGCAGTGTCCACTAAGGGGCAGGAACAATAAACCCTGGCTTACACAAACTAAGCAGTCGCCTGTAAAACTTAGCGACCAAAGAAAGCATCTGCAGATGCAACAATATCAACTCTAAAGGAACGAGTAAAAGTGTGTGCCGATAACCAGGTAGCCACCGACTGGAGAACCAGGTGCTTGATGTTGAAACGCAATTGAGATGCTAACCGCACGAGTAGATTTAGCTGTAACTGGAAAAGGTGTAAGGTGTAGATTGTCCTATAAGAGCATAAGACTGAACAATCACTTGTAAGTGCCAACAACAAATGGTAGTTGTAGAAGCCTCTTCTCCTTTCCGTGGGTCCTCACCTACCGCATCACTAGACGGAGGTGGCGACAGGCGACATGTCCTCCGCCGGCTCCAAGCAGCACCAACGAGGGAGATCTGCAGGTGAGAGGCAGACCCGCACTCCAGCCAAGATGGCGCCGCAGCATGTCTCACAGAGGCAGGCACATGAGGCCTCCCTGTCTCACTCTCACAGGGAAGACACAGAAAGCAGAGCCAGCTCCCCCTCTCACCCCAGGTCTGATTCTTTACAAAAAGACCTCCTTAAAAGAATAGACCGTATGCTCCAGAAAGCCTTACAACAAACATCTAAGCAGATCACAGACAAGCTAACAAAAGAAATACGTGATCTTGGGCACAGAACATCTGATCTAGAATCCAGGATGGATGTCACTGCGATGACCCTGGAAACGCATGACCGGGAGCTGGACGCCATGAAAGACAATGCCCTTCTCCTCTCTAAACTGGAAGATTTAGAGAATAGATCACGCCGCTCAAATATCAGAATAAGAGAGATACCTGAATCTATTCTAGACGTCCCAGCATTTGTTACGGCACTGCTTCAAGAATTGGCTCCGTCCATACCTCATGAAAGACTGGAGTTCCAATGCATTCACAGAGCCCTGACACCCAAATGGCCCACCACTCGACATCATCGCAAAATTTCTATACTTTCGTTCCAAAGAAACCATACTCCATGAAGCACGTATCAAACAACCCCTCAATTTCCAAGGGCACAAATACCAAATATTTGCAGATCTCGCCCCATCCACCATAGCTAAACGACATGAACTGAAACCGGCAGTCAGATCCTCCAACGACATAAAATTCTTTACAGATGGGGTTTCCCCTTTAAATTGTCGTTTTCTCACTAAGGGTGCCAACATCACGCTTCTTCGCTCCAAAAGCTAAATGCCATCCTTGAGGAACTCCATCTTTCCCCTGTTTCTTCAGACCACCACCAGGCTCCCTCCACTTTGGATGTAATTGCACAGATGAAAAAGTCCACCTTTTCCCCACAAGATCAACCACACGGCATTCTGACTCGGAATCGATTGGATGAGGGTAGCTATTGACTAATATAGTTGGTCCTCATTAACACAGCCGATTTTCGACATAATTGTTATACAGTTGATTATAGAAGTTTTAGAAACTTGAAATGCTACCCAACCTTAATTCACACCTATAAGTCTGAATGCCGTTGATTTTAGTATCACTCAAAGTATTACACGTGGAATGCCTTAGTCTTAGCCTGTTTTGGGTGGATACACACAGTTAGGTTTTAGATGGTGTCTATCCACCTATCTGTAGAAGCGGGAGTCATTGCTCGCCGAATTCTCAAGTTACTATGCACTCCATATATTACATTATGTTAGGCCAGAGGTGTTAATGTTATTTTAATTATTTTTACATTTTATTTCTGAACTGCTGAATAGTGCATTTTACTGAGAGAATAGATCGGAGGGTGTCGGAGGGGAACTGCCCATCCGTCACCTACTCCTCTCCCTCGTCCCAACCTACGGGTTTGGAATGGAGATGATCTTTCTGCCTAGGGGGGCAGTCCGTCACAGGATATGTGGCGGGTGACTGGCCCCTGGTCAGAACTTGCAGCCCACACTGCACCCCAAATTCTTTCTTTACTTCCAGCCTTCTCACTTGATCTTTTCCACCCCACCCCTCCCCCTGAGCGCTCCACCTTACTCCCTACAAATGTCCCGAGACCTTAACTATCTACTCACACAACCTTGATGATGTCCCTGCAGTGCCTAACCCTTAATGTCAATGGATTCAACTCACCCAATAAGCAGAATCAAGCATTCAGACAGTTCCGCTCTAGACACATAGATATTATTTGCCTTCAGGAGACTCACTTCTCACGCTCGTCCCACCCAAATTACTTCCACCACCATTTCCCACAAATTTATATGGCCAATACAGACACTTAACATAAAGGGGTCCTGATTGGTTTTGGGCGCTCAGCACATTTGCCAAAAAGAGATCCCTGACCCGCCAGGAAGATATTTAATCTTAACAGGAACTGTTCGTGACGTGGAAGTGACCATCGTCACCTATTACGCGCCAAATTCCAATCAGATCCCCTTTTTTAGACACCTGTTCTCAGTTATATCCGCGCATCAACGGGGCACCCTCCTCCTATGCGCTGACTCAAACTTAACGATCTACCCAAGTATCGATCGCTCTAACACTGCAGCTTCCCCTCCGGACACCTCTAGAGCTTTTCGTCTGCTGTTATCCCAATACGCCTTAGTGGACTGCTGCCGAGAAATGAACCCGACTGCCAGAGACTACACCTTTTATTCGCATCCATACAATTCATTCTCAAGGATAGACCACTTTTTCACTTCCCATGCCACCCTCCCTTCAATCACGGGTGCAACCATCCATCCATTTTCATGGACGGACCACCGAGGTGTCATTAGCCATTTGTCCTCCTTTTGGTCAGAATCAGTAGATCGTTCATGGTCTCTGAATGATTCCCTGTTGACTGATGATCGTGTACGCTCATCCCTAGAGTCAGCCCTTACGGAGTACATAACCCTTAATGACACCCCAGAGGTTTCCTCCATGACCCTGTGGGAGGCACATAAAACAGTCCTCAGAGGAGAATGCATCTGTGCAGCATCCTCACTCAAAAAACAAACACAAGCCCGTTTAAAAACACTTGAAGACACATATACAAAACAAACTCAAGCATACACGGCACACCCAACCCAACTAAACAGTACACAGTTAGATACGGCCAGACGAGATCTGAATTTACTCCTAATATTGCAAAAAAAAAGCCTACATAGGACCCAACATAAGTTCTATCTTCATGGTAACAAGCAGGATTCCTTACTTGCTCGCCGGCTGAGGAAACTAGATTTACAACAAAAACCGCTCCGCTTACATATGTCAGATGGAACAATATCCAGCAACCCCCGCAAAATAGTCCAAGAATTTGCACATCACCTCTCATCTCTCTACCAACCACACGGACCGTTGAACATTGAACTACAAACCCAAACTATGGCCAACCTGTCACTGCCAACCCTATCCGATACCCAGCGCAGTTCCATGGACAGGCCAATAACAAACCTCGATGTGCAGGCGGCCATAAAATCCCTTAAGACCAACAAAAGACCTGGCCCTGATGGCTTCACAGCGACCTACTATAAAAAATTCAGTGATCAATTGACCCCACTGCTCACTAATGCATTAAACACCCTCAGAGTTAACGGTCGATTCAGACAGGAATCCCTAGCGGCTACAGTATGTATGATCCCAAAACCAAATTCAGATAATACCACCTGGTCGAATTTCAGACCAATATCGCTTCTGAATCTCGACATCACAATTCTAGCTAAAATTCTTGCAACTAGATTAAATGGACTGATAGGGGACCTTATCCACAAGGATCAAGTGGGCTTTATGCCACGCCGCCAGGCTGGAGATAACATCCGCAGAACATGTCTTCTGATAGACCTAGTGAGTTAACTAAATATTCAGTCGCTGCTACTATCGCTAGACATGCATAAAGCGTTTGACTCTCTGTCATGGCCCTATCTGTTGGACATAGGGCTGCAGCTAACGATTATTTTTATAATCGATTAGTTAGCTGATTATTAAGTTCGATGAATCGGATTTCTTTTTTTTAAAAAGGCTCCAGTGATGGACTACTAGTTTGTATTGAGATTGTAGTCCATCACAGGAGCGAGCTTGGAGTGGTGGAAGTAAAAAAAAGTGTGGTGTGCAATATAGTACATTATACAGCGGCGCAGTGCAGAATACCAGCAGCTATAGAGGAATACAGCAAATCGCAGCAATCGAATCATCGACGATCGAAAACGTTGGTAACGTTTTCGATCGTCGATTTTAATCAACTAAATCGAATCGTTGTTGCAGCTCTAGTTGGACATGCTGGGCCGCTGGGGATTCGGTAAAGAATTTTGCACCTGGATCTCGGCACTATATTCACAACCGGTTGCATCAGTGAAATACGCTGGTTACAAATCAACGCCCTTTCCAATCCGTAGAGGGACGCGTCAAGGATGCCCTTTATCCCCCCTCCTATTTGCCCTAGCAATTGAACCCTTGGCTGCTATGATACAGGCTCACCCCGATATTTCGGGTATCACAGTAGCAGGGCAACAACACAAGCTTTGCCTATTTGCAGACGACATTCTGATCTATATCTCCATACCACATATATCCCTCTCTAATCTAATGGCACTTCTAGATACGTTTAAGGGGCTCTCAGGGTTGACAGTTAACCCAACTAAATCAAAAATATTAAATTTAACCTTATCAACTCATCTACTAAAGCCACTAGCAGATAAATTCCCGTTTCAGTGGGAACCTACCTCTCTATCATATTTGGGTATACACCTTCCCTCCCATCACTCTATGCGGCAAATTACCCACCACTAATAACCAAACTCACCAACCTATTAACCCTTTCGCTGCCAAGGACGTATGGCATACGGACCTACAAAAGTGCTTCCAGCTGGCCAGGTCAGTATGCCATACGGACCTGGCATTTACAGTTCTACTATAAGCTCTACTATAAGCTCTACTATAAGCTGCTTGTAGGGTCTGTGGCAGCGGGGATCCGTACAAAAATCACCGGCGGGGGGGTCGGGGGGGTCCTGGGAACGAGCGGCGGCTGGCCGCATTTCAGGATGGCTGAGCGTCTTCTGTTCTGAGCCGCTGTCATCCTGTCAGTTTTTGGATGACAGCGGCTCTGTGTAGCGTGGCCGAGCGGGGGATCGTTAAATATCAATGATATTTAACGATCCCTCTGTGCAGAGCAAACACCGGAGTGATCGTCTGATCACTCCGGTGTTTGTAAATAACTGGGGACACATAGTACTATGGGGAGAGAGGAGTAGTAGGTGGATAGAAAGGGGGAGGTAGGGGGGGAAGCAGGGGAGGGAGGACGGGGGGGGAGGAGTAGTAGGTGGATAGAAAGGGGGAAGTAGGGGGGGAAGCAGGGGAGGGAAAGAAAAAAAGAGGGGGTCTCGTACTCCTTCCATCACATCCGCCTCATGGAGAAAAGTGTAGGAAGTTCCCAGCTACTTCCTGCAACAGGGTGCAGTATTCGCAGGAGAGTGTGAAAGTCTGCCAGTAAGACCATTTAGCGCAATGTTGAGCATGTGTGCCCCTGTCATGGGAGATCAAGTCTTCCATACGTTCAATTTTACTGATGTTTCTCAGCCATTAAAGGGACCGAAGGGGGTTTAATCTGCTCCCACAATTCAGGGATGCAGCTTCTAGCCGTGTTACGCATTTGTGGCAAAAGGGATTTCCTGTACCGTTTCCGAGACATGGAGTTACAATGCAGCAAAAGAAACAACATGATGCTACGAACCAATGACCAAAAGGAGAATAGCATCGGGCAGGACCAGAAAATGTGAACAAAGAAGTTGTGGGGTCCTGTACCATCTGGTAAGGAGCTTGAATCCCGATTCCTGGTATTTCGTGTTGACGGAGGAGCGTAGAGTATGATGAAGAATGTCGTCCACCTTAGTCCTGGGAGAAACTAACCCCTAAGTCTCGTTCCCATTTCCGCAGGTAGGGAGGAACGAAAATCGGAAGGCGGGGCAAGTAAGAGGTTATATATCAGAGATATGGCATGCTTGAGGCTACCCACCTGAGTGCATTCCCTTTCGAACAGCGTAAGAGGTCATGTAAAAGTAACAGCAGGCGGAAAGGATCTCAGAATACGTGACATTTGGACCATACGCCAAAAGCCGAGAGTAGTGAACCGGTCATCAGTAGCCAATTGTAGTCTACTGAGCCACTGCTGATTTGTCGGAAGGTGCTGTGCTCTATGGCAGTTATTGAGGAGAAGAGGCCTGAAGCCTGGGTCCTCAAGACGCGATGGGAAGGAAAGATTACCTACAACAGGAAGGAGGGGGGGTGGTTTCAGAGAGATAGTGGCCTTCGCAAAGATTCCCCTACAGATGGACCAAGTGGCCCCAATGGTGGGACTGATAGTGAGCACCACTGCAGGCAGCTCAGAGGGATGGTTCGCCTGTTCAACTGCGATCCATAGCTTCAGATCTGTATGACGGCACCAATCAATTACTCTGGCTAGGTGGCATGCCGTATAGTAAAGCGATACATATGAAGTGCTATGCCGCCATTGGCATTCGGTAGGCGCCTTGGACCAAACACTGCAGTACAACCAGAGGATGAGATTGAGGTGGCAGGAGCATGGGCTAACAGAAAGCCAATCCCATGCAGAAAGGAGGTGTGCCTCTCACGTCCACACCAGCCCGACCATTCGGCGGATAGGAGCGGCTGATCCCAGGGGTACACAGAGTGGAATATGAACAGTTCCCCCCAGCAACATATGAAAATCAAATCAACAAAACATTGGTAATGAGTGAGGGCATATTCTTGCAAGGCTGGATACGGATGGGAAAGCAAGACAGGCGCCCCAGGGAGGACCCCCAGGCCACTGTTCCGTGAAGGGCACTACAAAACCAAGATAGTTAATGGAATAGTGAGGGAGGGAAGGTAATAACTCTCATCCTCCATGCCCTTCTTCTAGGGGGTCAGAAATTGGAGAACAGATCTGTAGGTGGCCCACAGGGATCCCCGCAGAGCCCGTCCATAACCCCCAGCTCCAATAACACATTGGTAAAAGTGCGCACTGATAACATCTGGTTGTCCCCAGAACGAAGGGGGAAGTTTAGTGAGCAATTGCTGTGCGTTCCAGCAGCAGCCACTCTAGAACGCACCGCAATTGGTTTGAATGGCCCCCAAGGATTCGTCCAGCAGGCAAAGAAATGTAACACTTTCCAGTCTGTGTCCCCCAGACTGTCTTACAGGATCCATAGTAAAAATTGTATTGTGGTGCACTAAAATAATGCTCTCCTCCTTCCATACCCCCCCCCCAGAGTTGTCACCTTTTCTTCATGCGAAAGTGAGGAGATATATATTTTTATGTTTCATTTATTAAAGAAAATAAAAGTATAAAACTTCCATATAATTATTAACACTCACAGAGTTCACAGTACCCCCCCCTCCCCCCAGTGTTACACTAATCTCCTCCCTGATTTACTGCCGATTCTCTGCAGCTTACAACCGCCAGCACTTTCAGGTAATGCGGACAGTCAGCTAAGACGGGGGCTGTGTGGTGTCTTAGGGCTTGTTCACATCAACTGCGGTGTGTTCAGAGTCGCACACTAAACTCCCCCCTTCTTTCGAGGGCGGGAGGGTGCAGTGCATTGAAGTGAATGGCACCGCAGCCACGCTCCCCCCCCCCAGTGCGATCGGACGGGTGGCAAAACATTGCCTGCGTTCCAGTCCAGTGCCAACGCAAGCAGCATTTTTTTGTGTTGGCTCTGGACCGGAACGCAGGCAATGTTTTGTTACCCATCCAATCGCACTGTGCCCCCTCCTGCCCCAGAACGAAGGGGGGAGTTTAGTGTGCGATTGCTGTGCATTCCAGCAGCTACCGCTCTGGAATGCACCACAGTTGGTCTGAACGGGCCCTTAGAAGTGCTGTGCGGTGGTGTGGTGCACTGGGCAAAAAAAAGTGTAGTGGCACCTCACTGGAAAGCAGAGTATTGTGTTCCTGCACTGCATGTGGGAGAAATCCAGCATTTGTGTGGACAGTGGGATGATTAGAGAAATTGCGATTAATAGTATAGATACTTTTTATAATAAGCTGTGTGTGTTTTACTTAAGGCTTGTTTACACCAATTGCGGTGCGTTCCAGAGCGGTAGCTGCTGGAATGCACCGCAATCGCTCACTAAAACGCCCCCCTGCCCACAGTGCGATCGGACAGGTGGCAAAACTAGGCTTGCATTTTGTTCCACTGCAAATGCAAAACAATAGAGCATGCAGCATTTTCTGTGTTTGCAGTAGAACAGAACGCAGGCAATGTTTTGCCACCCCTCCGATCGCACTGCGGGCAGG
>NW_017309539.1:12212-13479 GCF_000935625.1 Nanorana parkeri
CTAAAATAATGCTCTCCTCCTTCCATTCCCCCCCCCCAGAGTTGTCACCTTTTCTTCATGCGAAAGTGAGGAGATATATATTTTTATGTTTCATTTATTAAAGAAAATAAAAGTATAAAACTTCCATATAATTATTAACACTCACAGAGTTCACAGTACCCCCCCCTCCCCCCAGTGTTACACTAATCTCCTCCCTGATTTACTGCCGATTCTCTGCAGCTTACAACCGCCAGCACTTTCAGGTAATGCGGACAGTCAGCTAAGACGGGGGCTGTGTGGTGTCTTAGGGCTTGTTCACATCAACTGCGGTGTGTTCAGAGTCGCACACTAAACTCCCCCCTTCTTTCGAGGGCGGGAGGGTGCAGTGCATTGAAGTGAATGGCACCGCAGCCACGCTCCCCCCCCCCAGTGCGATCGGACGGGTGGCAAAACATTGCCTGCGTTCCAGTCCAGTGCCAACGCAAGCAGCATTTTTTTGTGTTGGCTCTGGACCGGAACGCAGGCAATGTTTTGTTACCCATCCAATCGCACTGTGCCCCCTCCTGCAGTTGGTCTGAACGGGCCCTTAGAAGTGCTGTGCGGTGGTGTGGTGCACTGGGCAAAAAAAAGTGTAGTGGCACCTCACTGGAAAGCAGAGTATTGTGTTCCTGCACTGCATGTGGGAGAAATCCAGCATTTGTGTGGACAGTGGGATGATTAGAGAAATTGCGATTAATAGTATAGATACTTTTTATAATAAGCTGTGTGTGTTTTACTTAAGGCTTGTTTACACCAATTGCGGTGCGTTCCAGAGCGGTAGCTGCTGGAATGCACCGCAATCGCTCACTAAAACGCCCCCCTGCCCACAGTGCGATCGGACAGGTGGCAAAACTAGGCTTGCATTTTGTTCCACTGCAAATGCAAAACAATAGAGCATGCAGCATTTTCTGTGTTTGCAGTAGAACAGAACGCACGCAATGTTTTGCCACCCCTCCGATCGCACTGCGGGCAGGCGGTGTGAGAATCGGATGGTTTATGTTACTAACATGATTTGAACACAGGCCCTTACTTGATGGTGCCTGTGCACTGGAGGTGCCTCACAAGCTGCCGATTTCCTCCCATGTGAGGACGACGTCGGCGGCGCTGAGCAGCAGAGCGGAGGAGCGTTGCGTCACTGCTGTGGGCGGAGCTCCAGGTCACCAGCCAACTACATGAGACCCCACCTGGAGCTCCGCCCACAGCAGTGACTCGACGCTCCTCCAGCCTTCCCAGAGGACCCCAGCCACCA
>NW_017309539.1:13790-22187 GCF_000935625.1 Nanorana parkeri
GTCACTGCTGTGGGCGGAGCTCCAGGTCGCCGGCCAACTACATTAGACCCCAACTGGAGCTCCGCCCACAGCAGTGACGTGACGCTCCTCCAGCCTTCCCAGAGGACCCCAGCCACCACGGCACGGAAGGTAAGAAAAAAAAAAACAGCGCAAGCTTCGGCGCTATGCATCGGGGCATTTTGACAAGTACTTGTCAAAATGCCAGCATCAGTATCGGGACATCCCTACTGTAGATATATACACACACGTAAATGTAACAGTGATGATTTTAGAGCAGCATCCACACACACTTTGCCTTCCCCTCCCCAGCATAGGTCATGTGACTCTCTCCCCTGCACCCCCCCACAACATAGTTAGGCGTGAGTCTCTGCCTCCCCCAATGTTGTTCAGTCTGTCTGGAGCTTTCACACTCCAGCGCCTCTGCTCCAGCCTTGAAGCTTCTGCCGCGTGAATAGAAGCTCCGCCCCTAAAAAGAAACCTTCCTGCACGTACTCAGCTAGCTAACTACCAAGTGCAAGGAGGGGGGGTGCGGGACATACACTCACTCAAGTACCTGCTGAAACTCACTGATGGCCGCTGAATTTCAATCGCAACCCCCCCACTGACTTGCGCGACCCACAGATTAAGAAGGTCTGGTCTAGATCAGGGGTGTCAAACTCGATTTAATTGTGGGCCGCATCAACATTATGGTTGCCCTCAAAGGGCCTGTAAGACTATATAAATGTATCTAATCTTTATCATAATTGCCTCTGCATTTGATTATCACTGGTTTTAGTAATAACTTAATACCTAGATCTGAAAGTAGAAGTCTAGGAAATGGCCTGGTGGGCCGGATTCGGCCCCTGGCCCTTGAGTTTGACACATGTGGTCTAGATGAAGCATCATGACAATACCAAGAGAGTAAAGGCCAATCAGAAGCCATCAGAATTACTGGTATTCCTTCGAGTTCCACTCGACATAGAAGTTGTGGAATTAAGAGAAAATAATTTTACAGTCAACCAGAACCAAAACGAGGCATCCACAAGCAGTGCCCAAATGAGAGGCAGGCTAGTTCAACAACCACAAACAACAAGGCAAGCCCTTGTCCTAAAACAAGGTGAGAGTCTGCAAATATTTGTGACCAAAGGTGGAATTCCCTGATGCAGCTACATCTACGTAAAAAAATTTAAAAGTATGGACAGAAGACCAAGTTAATGCTTTAAAGACTTTAGATACTAATGTTCAATAGCAACAAGTCCAAGAAGAACTAACTGCCTTGGTGGAATGGGCAGTGACTGGATAAGAAGGCTCAACCAATTGCATAAGGTTGAGATATGGTCTGCCTAATCCAACTAGATAAAGTTGAACCATCTGTAACAATGAACAAGGAGTCCATCTTCCTAAAAGGAGGACCTGGCCTATAAGTACAGCCTAAGGGCCCAACTACATCCAGAGTAGATGAGACAGATTCTTTGGAATGGATCAGGACCAGACAAAGGGAAGGGGTAGACCGCCTTAGACAGAAAGCAGAGCCTCAGACGTAATCCTTATGCAGGGTTAGAAAAAGGCTTTGAAGACAAGCTGCCAACTCAGAGACTCTCCTTGGCAGAGATGCAACCTTCTGTGACATGGTCAACAAGGGAATGTCTAACACTTTCAAACTGTGGCCTACGCCGAACAGCACGCATCTAGGTGAGGTTGCACAGAAAGTGCGGAGATCATACAAGAAGCACCACGAGTTTTGCCTTGTAAAAGAAAAGGTACGCAAGATGGAGTAATTGGCCAATGGATTTTGGAACAGGATAGCCAAGGCCAACACCTGACGTTTAATGGTGCAAAGAACAAGGTACAGATTCACCACCTGCTCTAAGGAGGATAAAATCCTGCTATAGCAAAAGGCATGCGCTTCAAAGGACTTTCACCACTTTAAATAAACATTCCAAGTGCAGTGATAAAATTACTTTGAACTAAAATATGAGCTGTTAAAGACAGCAATTGAGAAGCAGGGTGGAAGACTGGGCGTTCCAAAAGAAGGTCTGACTGACATGTTAAACACCAAGGTCTCAATCCAGATCTGCATTACAGACCCTTCATGGCCAATCTGGGGCAACTAAAATTACTGAAATCTTCTCCAACGCCAAATGTCCAGCAGTTTGGACAGAAGTCTTGCAATTGGTCAGGCATAGACTAGCTTGAACTGGCTCCATAGAGCTAACAGTATCAGTTGGTTTCCCCAGGGAAACCTGCCTTCTAGCAAAACAAAAAAACATTTAAAAAAAACAAAAACAAAAAAAAACTGTGCAGCTTTCCTTAGAACCAATGCCAACAAGTCCATATCCGGTGTTCCACACCTATAGAAAAGTCGTCTGAACACCTTTTGATACAGGAAATTTCCATGGGTCGAGACACTGGCTTCTTAGTTCATCTGCCAAAATGTCTACACTTGGGATGTACACTGGGACGGTCTTTTCACCCAGTGCAAAATGTGATCCATTTCCCACTCAGCCACTGGACTTTCTAAAGAAGCTACGTCAATCGAAACAGGAACATTCTGATTAACAGTAATTGGAGCACAATTATGGAGAGTTAAACTGTCACAATGGTCCAAAAAACCTTGAGTCTACAGGGAGTCCAAAACCCCTTCCCATCTGAAAAGGCTCACATTTGTCACAATCCTCCAAAGAGGACTTCCCAGACTGCAGTGTGACGACATGGTGATCAGTTTATAAGTTAAATGTGTATTGGTATTGAGTTATGTTTGAGTGCGTTATGCTGTGTGACTTGGTTATGGAAAGAGTATCAGCCCCATCCCTCGTTATCTCCCATTGTTCTCTGAGGGAGCTCAGAACAATGACATTCTGGCCAGGCTCCTGCTATGGCTGTCTGGAGTTCGTTAGCAGGTGGACACCTGTGGTGTTGAGCAGACCGATGGTCTGGGAGGGGAGGGGGGATGTGATGGGATTATATTCTGATTTCATCACTTGCTGTATATAAGTTTGTGCAGTTGCTCAATAAATCAGAGTTTGTTTTCCCTACACTCAAGCCTTGGCTAGTGACTGGGGAAACTGGGAGCTACAGATCAGCGGGTTCCAATATCTCCTCAGCAAGGAAGAAGACAGCGGCGGACATACTCATCCTGAGTACGGGGGTCCGTCACATGCAGTATCAAGCATAGGAAATCACCGGGTCTATTGAGATTAGTGACCATAGCATGTTGAATGATTTTACTGACAGGAGTAAATGTGTTCACTAATGGGATTCTATCATTCACATTGCGAACCATGTCAAGACCTGAGAATTTCTCTGGGGCTTTTGTAAGGGCTGTTGCAATGACATTGCTAGGATAGCCCCTTTGAATAAAACGGTCTGTCATTTCAGATAGTTGTTGCGTACGTGTTGTGGCATCCAAATAGATTCTCATTACACTGAGAAATTGGGAAATGGGAAGATTATTCCTCAGATGTTGTGGATGGGCACTCGCATAGTGTAGCAAGTTATTTCTGTCTGTAGGTTTGGAATAGAGAGATGTAACAAACGCATTATCCCTTATTATGACGCGAACGTCAAGAAAGGAGACATCAGATGAGGAAATTGTAGGATTGAATACAATCCCAGTAAACAGGCTATTAAGAAAACATACAAATGTGTCAAAGGCCTGTGTGCTCCCATTCCATATTATGAAAACATTGTCTATGTATCTAACCCATCTAACCACATGTTGAAAGAACAGAGATGGTTTATAGACAAAGCGTCCCTCTAGGAAGCCGACAAACAGATTAGCGAATGAGGGGGCTGCAGAGCTCCCCATTGCTGTACCCCTTATCCCAGGAATGAGGGAAGATGTAATAGGATGTTGTGAAGGATTGCATGGCCTGAGGGTCAGTTATGGTTTAAATGGAGCTGAATGTGAACAGATTTAGATACAGTGGTATGACCCCCCCTCTTGACCGTACAGCACGTGGGAACAACAACTAAAGTCCGCTCTCCACCGAGGGCTCCATACTCATATTGGGGACTTTATCAAACGCCACATGGTGACACATAGGACGGGGAGATTACTTGAATTTATGGAACATGCCAGACACGCTGAGGGAGTCCTGAAGGACACCCGGAAAAAGGGTCAGGGTAGAGCAGATGCTTATTACCAAGAAGACAGAGAGATCACGGTATCCTCGCAGACCCATACAAGATTACCAGGGTAAGAGGGATAGAGGAGAATGTTTTATTTGTGGGAAGCGGGGGCATCTTGCTCGGGAGTGTCCTGACAGAAAACAACGCAGAGAGGAGAAGAGAGAGGAAACATCTTCATGACTGGAACAGGGGGATGTCCCTAGAGAACCACTAACCCAATATGACATAAATTTCCAAGACCGTGTAAAACCCCAAATTGTATTAAAAGTAGACGGGAAAAGTGTTACCTTTTTGGTAGACTCAGGGGCAGACATATCTGTAATTGGAAAACATGAACAGATCCCATTTGCAACTCTGAGACATGTTTTGGTTTCCAATGCTGGTGGGAAGACAGAAAAAGAGCCGATCTGTAAGCCCCTCCATGTACAGGACCCCGAGACCGGGAGAACTATATGGTGTTCCTTTATCATGTCCCGTTCTTGCCCCCTGAACCTGTGTGGGAGGGACCTCATGGGGGACCTTGGGCTTTGTTTGTATCCACAGAAGGAGTCCATTGAGGTGGTGAGAAAACAGCCCCCCCCCCTTCGTATTGGTACGGACTATCTCTGCCAGCCCAAATCACTGATAAAATTACTCTTTGGAGAAAGGAGCATAAGTTCCCAGGCCTGGTGACTCCAGGAAGGTTACATGTGACTACTTACTACAAGGGGACCCCAGGCCCCGATCTACCTTATGAGGATAAGTTTGGTTTGGGGCAAGAATATTTAATTCAGACTTCAACTATATGGTGGGACAAATCTGGTACAGCCATATTGAGATGCCACATAGATACAGATGGACTGTATCGCATGAACACGCCCACTCACATCTCTGTCCAAAAGAGTGAGTCATTATCTTGGGGACAGCTGGGTTACCTTTTAAAGGGATGGATGGCCCTGACAGACGAAGAATTGAGCCACAAGGGCATCTCGACCTGTCCTTTAGTAAGTGAGGGGATGGGGAATCTCTTCTGCCAGGAACAAAGGTCCAACTGATTACCTGTGATGGTCAGTACGATTCCCCCAGAATGTATAAAATGTACCTTTCACGTTCTGGGCCTCTAATAAATTGGACACGGGACTGGTCAAGGGAGCTGAGAAGGTTAAAGTGGTCCCTCGCTCTGACTATCGCCCAAACCAGAGACAGTACCCCTTGAAGCCAGAAGCACTCGCAGGCAATCGAATGTCCAAGGGTATAAGGGTAGCATACCCAAGCTGCAGTGGTGCGAGCCACGGGTCCGGTACCTAGGTCAAATCCTAACAAACGAGGGGAAAATGGTAGATACAGACCGGGTACTGGCGATTCAATCGTGTAAAAAGCCCACCACCAAGAAGGAAATGATGGGTTTCTTGGGTGTGGTAAATTATTGCAGACTGTGGATTGCAAACTGTTCCGAGCTCACTAGACCATTATATGACAGCATACATGCTAACCCCATGACCATGGGAGAGAAAATAGTTTGGTCAGAAGAACTGATGGTCAGGTATAACCAAGTGAAGGAGGCGCTGACCTCAGACCTGGTACTGGCCCACCCAGACTACATGAAAAGGTTTTTCTTGATGACAGATTGTATAGCGGGACATATGAAAGCTGTCCTTTGCCAGAAGGTAGGAGACAGATACCGACCATTGGGGTATTATTCTGGGAAACTGGATGTAAAAATAAGACAAGGAGCCGTCTCGCCTAAATAATATGGAGTCCTCGTTGTTCAGAGTGTATATCAATCCAGGCATGATATAAGTCCAACTAGGTCTCTTAATATATAACATATGGAAAGGTACAATGAAAAGTGTTATCCATGGAAAACCTCAAACCCTGACCTGGATGGCATCAGGTACTACCCGCACAGGTGTCCGCCACCTCTAATCTGATATGTTTTGCTTAGCAACAGAGCTTTCTCAAAGATGTGCGGCCTAACATAACTCAATAAGAAAAACTCATTAGGAGTCAAAATGGTCTCTCTAAGCCTCTATTAGCAGTAGCCTGCTACCCCTCCATTAAAGATTTCTGAGACTTAGCATCAGACAAAGCTTTTGTCGCAGAAGGCTCAGAGGCCGCAGGCAGATCAGAAGATGATTGCACAAGGGAGGGCATGCTTATGGCCTCTCTGGTAAGAATCAGCAACCAAGGCCCATAAAATCAGTAATTGTGGTGTAAACCAGCCGGGACATAACTAAGTAGGGGGCTACACTTCACAGAGCTAACATATACTTTGACAGCCTTGGCATGTTGCCCTCTGCTTGAGTCCCCAGTGTCAAGCAGTACTGGAGTGGCCATTACAGCAGGAATGCTCCCCGTGTGTCTGGGATATGACATGTTGCACTTCAAAAAGTGGCTGCTGGTAATCAGGAGAGGTTCAGATGGCCAGAGGTGACCAGGTCACTGTAGGTGGACAGCAAAGACCAACCAAGTAGGATCCCAGTCCCGGTACTAGGGATGTGAGCCCACAGGCGAGCAGGTGGCAAAGTATCCCCCAGGGGGTGGAATCTAAGGGCCAGACAGTGTTGCGCCAGGGACCCCCTCACAGAAGAAGTTTGGACTTAGCTGCGTGCTGACCCCAAGTCACAATCCCAAGGTTCACCCTGCTCGTGTGGGGAGTACTCGAAGACACAAGACACAGTACAGGCAGAGATAGATGGAGCAAAAGGAGATCCAGATAATGAGCCAAAAGGTCAGGGCGGGCAGCAGAAAATCCTAATCAGCAGAAATATCCAAGTCGGTACACGAGAGATCAGTCCACGGGAAATCAGGTCAGGAACAGACACACAGAAGGGGCTGAGGAACAAGTGTTGCTCAAACTACCCTCAACTGGTCTGAGAGGGATTTAAATAAGGAGACAGACAGGAGGCAGGACAGGAAGTAGCAGGAAGTAAGGTATATAAACCATCAGGTCAAGTGGGCGACAGCTGCCAAGTCAGTGCAGCAAGAGCAAAGTACATGCTTGTAGAACCACAGGTGCCAGCAGACCTACAGCAGAAAAGGGTAAAAAACAAATGCAAAGGAGTAAAGCAGAGATTAGCTCTGTAGCTGATCTGTGACAATTCCTGTGTCACCTGCGATAAGGAGCAGTGGTAGAAATATCTTACCTAATGCTGAATGGCGGAAAGATGATTTTGGAGCATGCATGTGCAACACTCCATCTAAGGCAGGTGTCTCAAACCTCCAGCCCTTTAGCTGTGGTGAAACTACAAATCCCATGATGCATCTCTCTTCGGGAGTCATGTGAGAATCTTGCAATGCCTCATGGGATTTGTAGTTCCACCACAGCTGGAGGGCCAGAGGTTTGAGACCCCTGATCTAAGGGATTACGTCAGCAATCAATCCCTCAGCATTAACCATTTCTGCAGTAATCCAATGAAAAGGAAAAAAAACGCAGACTGTGCCACAGCTCTGGACCTAAAAAGCGCTCTGCAGCCAATACAAAGTACACTCATGTCTGGAAAAGCACCACAATTTGGATGCCAGTACTCAAAGGTCACATTAGATCTGGATAGCTGCGCATAGAGACTAGCTCAAGCAGCTTGTAGAAGGATCTTGATTGAAGGAAAAAAATCTAGCAAAAATATGATTAGGATTTTTTCTTTGATAAAAGGTTTTATTTGGTTTTTGTCAGTTTTGTCGCATGAAGGTTACAAAAAT
This sequence comes from Nanorana parkeri, assembly GCF_000935625.1. NCBI lineage: Eukaryota > Metazoa > Chordata > Amphibia > Anura > Dicroglossidae > Nanorana > Nanorana parkeri. The sequence continues at coordinate 21,579 of NW_017309539.1, forward strand.
AACAGAGGTAGGGCATGCAAGCCCTGCAACAAGGAACACAAATAGAAAATGTACAGCCAGAACATTGTGCAGAGCCCTGCAGACTGTATAACAGAAGCAGTAGAGCGGGTACTAAAGAACAATTTGGGAGCATGAAAGGGGCATTGCTGTTCAGTTTTAGTGCGTAAGACCCATAATAACATGGAAAAGATTCAAGTTTTTTCAGTAGAGAAAAAACGCTTACCCTCCTAGGACACTATCGAAAAACTATGACATGCTTGTAGAGGAAGAGGTTATAGCAGGCTGGTCAGTTTTTTTGTTTGCCAGTTTCCACACCTTACTGTAGGTGGCAGTATAACCAAAATTGTTGCCAAATCTTTTGCCCCTCAATCAATGAGAAAGAAAAACATAAATTTCAGTGTTTCAATACTACTTACCAAAGTTTGAGTCTTCACAAAATTCTTTTCCATAACGAATCATACACTCTCCCAAAAGACCTTCAGGCTGAGGGTATCCTGGATTCTTCACTTGTCCTCGAATTTTAGATACAGTATTCAGCATAGAAAGCTTAGCACGAGATGCTGATCAGTAGTTTGGGATGAAGTAAAATAAAAAAAAAAAAAAAAAAAA
>NW_017309539.1:22790-51947 GCF_000935625.1 Nanorana parkeri
GAGTGTTCTAGTGGTGGTTGGGTAGAAAAAAAAAAAAAAAAAAAAAAAAAAAAAAGGTCATCAGAATAAGCAAACCAAAAATAAACTGAGAAATAAAAGAAACAAATTAAAAGGACCGGCATTGTTAGAAACCATTTTAATTGTACAACCAAAAACTACAACTGCAAGCTTATGAAATCTCCACAACAAGCAATTAAAAATGCATGTCAGGGGGTGTGGCCGAACATGGCAGGCTAAGGACGCACTGTACCGAGCTCTGCAATCCCGGGACTATCTGCTGACTTTCTCCCCTCCAAGCCCCCTCACCTGGCCTATGTCCTCGAGATTGGCTCTTGCTCCAGCCACGGAAACGGCTGGCACCCGCGATATTTGCGTAATTCTTCGTGAGGATCCCTCGGCAGCCGTCCTCCGATGTGGACCGCACCATGCCGCCAAAGGCCTCGGGTAAGAGCAAGCCCGCACGGGATCCGCGGCCACAGGGGCAGGGTAAGGCTGCTGTGAAATCGGACGGCCAGAAGCAGGTACCCTTGCATGTCTCCCCTACCGCCCCACTCTCTCCTATCAGTTCCCTCAATCCATCCCTGCCTACCACTCTCATGGGATTGGATAGGGAGCAGGGACAGGAAGTCAGGTACCTACTCACAGCATTTTGGGCTGACTTCGACTCCTGGGCAGTCCGCCTGAAAGGTGCCTTGAGGGGGGAGGTGTGTGAGCTACGCCAACAGGTTGACGTTAGCGATACCAAGGTTTCTGCATTATCAGATGCTGTGTCCTGCTCAACCCGAATTGATACTCTAGAGGCTTCCTATGCTACATAGTACATAGTATGGTATAGAACCCATCTGCAACAATTGCAACTACGTGTAGAAGATGGGGAGAACAGTAGCCGTGGCAACAATATCCGGCTGCGGGGCATTCCTGAGGCTACCCAGGGCCCGCATCCCCATGCCACTGTTACCGCTTGGGGTAGCCCCCCACTGAGGCCATTGAGCTGGACAGGGTACACAGAGTCGCAGGCGCTGGTGTGGATCACCAAAACTTCGTCAGAGACGTCCTGTGTCGGGTCCATTTCTACAACATAAAAGAGGAGATTCTGAGGCGAGTGTGGCGATCGGGCCCAGTGGATTTCGATTCATCTGATGCCGGACCTTTCCCCGTCTCACACTGGCCATGCGCAGATCTGTCAAGCCTCTTCTGGAAGTTATTCTTCGAGCCGGAGCCACTTATGGATGGGGTCATCCCTTTAGTGTGTAGATACGGAAAGGATCTGACCAATTCCATCTCCGCTGTCCCGCTCAACTCCCTGATTTGTTCAGGTTCCTGGGAGGTGGATCCGATATAGATTTCGGACTGGCTCGACCTACCTTTTCTGGATGGTGGGCCCGGGGTGTCCTCCATTCTTCCACAGCAACAACGACGTGCCCGTTCCTACTCTGTGCGAGCTATTCCTCGCCCTGTTCCTCCGATGTCTAATGAGGGTTGACAGTACACATGGAACTAGCTCCTCGCTCGGGACCTCATATCCTTTGCAGTGCCTTGCTCACATTTTCTGGATTTCTTTAATATATAGTCATGTTATTTTGTGATTGCTTCTGCTTTATCACGTTGCAAAATGCTGTTCATATACAGGTGAAACTCGAATAATTAGAATATCGTGCAAAAGTAATTGCAGTAAGTGCTGCAAAAGGGGCCCAAACCAAGTACTGAGTACATATGCATGCTTGTACTTTTCAGAGGCCTGATATTGTTCTGTGTACAACCCTTGTTTTATTGATTGCATGTAATAATCTACTTTTTTGAGGTTGTGGATTTGGGGGTTCTTGGGGTTTTCATGAGCTGTAAGCCATAATCATCACAATTATGACAAATCACGGCTTAAATTATCTTGCTTTGCATGTATAGACTCTATCTCATATATTAGTTCCACCTTTTAAGTTGCATTAGTGAAATAAATGAACTTTGCCCGATATTCTAATTATTCGAGTTTCACCTGTATGACATTACCTGCCCTGGTGGGCTCTGGATATGTCCAGGATCTTCCTACCTCCTATAGTGTTCTGTGGGAGTATGGGAGGGGCCTGTAGATTCCAGCAGGTTTCCTGGCCCACGTGACCAATTTCAAGAAGCTCGGGGTCATTGTCCTGATTGTGACCTACTAATGTATAATAGGGAGGGGTATTTTTGTTTCTCCCCCTTCCTTTCTCTCCCCTCTCCTTCCTTTCTCTCCCCTCTCCTTCTCTATCCCGTACCCCCAGAATAGCTGCCACTAGGACAGCAGCAATGGACCTTAAGCTTTGTACCTACAATGCTCGGGGTCTTTTTTTTAAAATAAATTCTTTATTTAAAGAGGAATTTTTGAATTTTCCGTGTACAAATACAGTTCCACAAGTGGGTCCAAATATGAACAACATGCATGACATCAGCAGTACATATCAGACTCAAGTTGCGAACACAGGTACAAAACCACATATAACCAGAACAAGTGACAAATAAAAGGGGGGGGGTCCGTCGTCAAGGCCCAGATGATGGTAAAGGGGGTGCTGATGCGAGACCTCCATCGGTGGTCTCAGTACCAAGTTCGGGCCTGGAGCAGGACTGGGTTTGCGGACTGGGGGCCTGAATGCCTTTTATAAGTCAGGACATAATACAGTAGTGACGGACTTGAAAGGGGTAATCCAGGGGGTGGGGAGTGTGTGTGTGGGGGGGGGAGAGAGGATGCTCGGGGTCTTAATGTTCCCTCTAAGAGAGGCCAGATCCTATATCATATGCACAGGGCTAAGGTGCAGGTGATATTGTTCCAGGAGACACATTTCCACAGTCCACATGTTCCCCAATGTGTTAACAGATATTTTACCAGATGGTACCATAGCTCTAACAGTATACAGAAATCTAGGGGGGTCTCCATTGCCTTACACAAATCTCTCCATGCAACGGTCTTGGACCAATGCATGCATGAGTTTGGTAGGTATTTATTGCTCAAACTGTCACTCTGGGGTAGGATCTTTACACTAGCGAACTTTTACCTTCCGAACACTAACCAAATAACAGCTGCTGTCCAATTCCTGAAGATATTAGCGGATTTTGCAGAGGGTACGGTCCTTGTTCGGGGGGACTTAAACCTTACTCTTGAACCCCGGTCTAGACTCCTCGATAGAGAGTGTAGAGCGACCTTTCTCCAAACTACGTATACTTAAAAAACGCCTCATTGAACTTCGCCTGGTGTATATGTGGAGGGTTCTTCATCCCTTGACTTGTGACTATACCCACTACTCTGCTCCCCATCGTTTGTACAGTAGGCTGGACTACTACTTTGTTTCCCATTCAGTGCTTGATTGGTCCCCTACTTGTGACATAGACCCCACTGTGTGGTCTGACACGCTGTGTGCTGCAGCCATCTCACTGGAGATTTGTCGGTTCTTGGGAGATCCATGACCACGACCCTACCCCTCTCCCGGCCCAGTGGGAAGCCCTTAAGGCAGTTTTTCTGGGGCACCCTGATTCAACACAGATCTAGGCTAAAGCGGGAGCGCTCTCAGAACCTACGCGACACCTTTCGGTCACCTAGGGATCTGGAAACGCGCCACAAAGGCTCTACTGATCCAGAGGTTTTGCTACAAATTTCGCAGACTAGACAGAAGTTGTTGGGGCTTCTGGATCTCTCGACGCGCAGATATGCCGACTAGTTGGCTTATCGAGCGTATGAATTTAGAGATAAACGTGGTCTGGCCCTAGCTAGGACCCTATACCCTAGATCCTCTCACACTTTCATCACGCAGATCCGACCATCTCCGGATGTCCTGTTTCACTCGCCCTCGGCGATCCATCAGGCATTCGCCAAGTTCTAAGAGTCTCTATATAAATATCCCAGAGACCGACCCGACTGCCCCAGATCGTTTACTCTATCGCCTTGGAATCTGACTTTCTGGCTCAGGCGTTAGAGGCACATATTTCCCTGATCCATAAGCCTGAGAAGGGTCATACCCTTTGTACTAATTATCGTCCAATCTCGCTCATTAATGTAGATCTGAAATTCTTTTCCAAATTGATAGCCAGTCGTTTACAACCTATACTTCCCAGCCTAATTCACTGTAGCCAGGTTGGGTTCGTGCGGGGGTGCGAAGCCAGAGACACCATCAAAACTGTCCTGCTTATGCAACATGCCCAGACTTCCAACACTCCCATGTGTCTCTTGTCGGTCGACGCCGACAAGGCTTTTGACCGACTGAGTTGGCACTTCCTTCAACACTCTCTGCTGCAAGTTGGATTTCGGCCCCTTCTGTTGCGCAACATTATGGCCATCTACTCTATCCCAGCGGCCCGTGTCCAGATCAACGGCTCTCTTTCCCCAAGCTTTAAGATATCCAATGGTACTCGACTGGGGTGCCCACTGTCCCCTCTACTCTATGTAATTACTATGGAGCACCTGGCGGTGGCTCTTCGCAGGAACTCGGCAATTACAGGTCTGTCAGTAGGGCCCTTTTAGCCTAAATTGGCTCTCTTCGCGGATGACCTATTAGTCTATGTCACTCATCCCCATACGTCCATGCCATCCATTCTCCAAGAGTTCACTCGTTTTGGTTCGCTTAGTAACTTCAAAGTGAACCTCACCAAATCAGAGATCCTGAATGTGTCTTTGGACGAAGGGGGGCTATCTCAACTTCGAACTAACTTCCCATTCCGCATCTGCCCCACCTCTGTAGAATACCTGGGGGTCCAACTCTCCTCAGACATTTCTCAATTATTTGCCCTCAACTATGACCCCCTCCTTCGGAAAACTGCTCTGCATCTATTCACATATCAGGGCTCAAAATTTCCACTCGCCTGCTGGAAGTGGAAATAAAAGTGAGGGCGAGCCAGGTACAAGATCCATCCGCTCTCTCCCTTCTCTCCTCTAGCACTTTCAGTTTCCTCCTACTCTGTCCTCCCACGATCGGCTCCGGCGATTGTGTCTTTGTTTAGACAGGTGACAGGAGAAGTGTCTGTGTATCGCATAAGCCAGGGTCTCCTGTCACCATAGATACCCACTCTCCAGTGCGCATGTGCAGGCAGACAGAACCATGAGCTGGAACGTAGTGTCCCATCTAGCTATAGGCATCCCTGTTCCCATGGTAGCACAAGTCGGCCTGAACTAACGGTCGGGTGCTGTAATTCTTGCTTTGTTCTCCACACTGCTATTTCTCAGGAGGGTGAGGCTGATCTGCAAAGGGTCATGCACGTAATTTCAGCTCTGCAAGCAGGTACTTCTTTTGGCCAGTTGGAAAACGTTGCCTTTCATGATTGTTTATGCTTATTATTTGAATTATCTAGCGGGAATGTGACATCCTACTGATGTCATAGGAAGTTGGAGGCAGTTCTTTACTGGTTTTTCTATTTGATGATTAGGTTTCTCTGTATAAAGTGTAGCTGGGAGTTGTAGTCCTCTGGTGCCATTCTGCATTTTTGGATAAAGTGTTGCTGAGAGTTGAAGTCCTCTAAAGCCGTTATTAGGGATGCACCGATGCTAGTATAGATATCGGTGCCGATACCGAGTATCTGGGCGAGTACTCGTACTCGCCCAAATGCTCCAATGCCTAGCCAGATACTTCCTGTATCAGGAAGCCGGGCAGCGGGTCATCACACTCTGCCCAGATTCCTGATTGGCCGGGAAGCGGCTCCATGCTCTCTCGTCACTTGTGATGAGAGAGCATGGAGCCGACTTCCCGGCCAATCAGGAAGCCGGGCAGCGTGTAATGATGCGCTGCCCGGCTTCCTGATTGGTCTAATGACGCAGCGCCCGGCATTCTGATTGGCCGGGAAGCTGGCTTCATGCTCCCTCGTCATCTCATGACGAGGGAGCATGGAGCCGGTCTCCCGGCCAATCAGAAAGCAGGGCGTTGCGTCATTACACGGCACCCGGCTTCCTGATTGGCCGGCCAGACGGCTCTGGCTGGGTACTGGGGGAAGGCCGCGTTCTGGCTGGAGAGGCCTCGGGGGTGACAGGCTGCACGTACCAAGGTAAGAGGGGACAGACTTTCTTGTTAATCGGGAAGCCGGATGGCGAATCTTTACATGCTTCCCGGCTAATCAGGAAGCCAGGTGGCTTCCTGAATGGGACTTCCGGTACTCGGTAATTGGTATCGGCGAGTACCGGGAAAAAATTACCGGTACTCGTACTCTGTACCAAAATACCGGTATCGGTGCATCCCTAGCCGTTATCATTCTTCAATTCTGTATAAAGTGTAGCTGGGAGTTGTAGTCCTCTAACTGGTGCCATTCTGCATTTTTGGATAAATTGTCCTTTACGTTTGCATTGCTTTATGGTAATATTGTTAAAGTTAATATTTTTCCAACTTTATTCTGAACATTTAACAGTGCAATTTCATAAGATAAATTTAAGAGGCTGTGTTTAGGGGCAGAGTTAAGGTCGGGGCAAGTTAGGGGTTAGGTGGGGCAAATGGTGGCAAGTAACTTTTAAGGCCTGGCTAGTAGCTCAGGACTTGAAATTTTGAGCCCTGCACATGTGATCGTAAGAACATTTCCTGGTTGGGAAGGATCCATGCTCTCAAAATGGATGTGATCCCCAGATTCCTATACCTGTTACAGGTTCTACCGATCCTCCCTCCTTCTTTCTTTCTTTAAGAAACAACGCCAATTATTCACAAAGTTCATTTGGGGCTCCTCCCGCCCTCGTGTGAATTACAAAACTCTGTCTTTGCCTAAAAGTAAGGGCGGTGCCCCAGATATACGCCTTCATCATGCAGCTTCAGTCTTGCTGCGCATCACGGATTGGTTCCATAGAGCCGATGACAATCAATGGATTCAACTTGAGGGGGTGCTTGCGGGTTCAGATCTGCAGGCCCTACCTTGGATCCTCCCAGCGTCTTGTGCCATGCCACCTTCTTTCCCGGTTTTGACCCTGTATACCCTGCGTTTGTGGGATAGATGGGTCTCCACCTCTGGGCTCTCCTCCTACACTGGCCCCATGACCCCGCTTTTTAATAACCAAGCGTTCCCTCCAGCGATCCGTTGGTCATCCTTCGGTAGATGGACCAGGGACTCCCAGAGACATTTAGTGGTGGCTATCCGGGAATCGACGGTAGCTCCTTCAATCGATGACACGTGGTTGGCAGATAAGACAGTTTCGTTCTTTTGTCTCCTCATTCTCTCACCCTGAGGTTTTGGAAGCAGCTCCTATGGCTTTTGACTTTCTCCTACGCTCCTCGCCCCCTACCCATCGCTACTTTACTCCCTTCTCTCCTCTTCCCCTTCCCCAGAGCTTCCGGGCTATGTCTCAGCGTGGGAACAAGAACTAGGACTTCCCGTCAGTGCGCTGGACTGGGAGAAATCTTTTGTCCTATCTCATTCACTTTCTATCGCCTGCAAGGCACACGAGAAAAACCTGAAAATTCTGACTAGGCCACATGACGCATATTTGGTGGAGTTGCCCCCTATTAAAAAGAGTTTTGGCAGGCAGTGCTGGATGTCCATCCCCGAGTGACAGGTACAGTGATTGCCAACGACCCCAGGATCGCACTGTTAACTATGGTACCAGGTTCCCTAAAATCAGTAAAAAGGGTTCTCGAGGCACTTTCTTATGGCAGCGACGGCAATTATTCCCCGACACTGGCGCACGCCTGTACTCCCTACCTTGGCAGAGTGGACTGTGGAAGTGGGCCATATTGCGGACCTGGAACGGTTACTGGCAGAGGAGCATGACACCAGAGATCGGTACAATGTCACCTGGTCCGTGTGGCTGGACTTTCCGAGCCTCAGACAAATTTTTGGCTGGGGTCCTCTCTTAGGTACACTGGGTTCCTTCAGGAGGCCCGTGACACTCTGGCAGGGGGTGGTAGACGGGGCTCCCCTGGCCCTGATCTCTAGGGTTCCTTTCTGATCTGACCTCTCTCTGTACTCAGCTCTCCCTTACCTTCTCTTTACTTGGCTTCTCTACTCTTTTTCAGGTCCTCTATGTGTTCTATCTTCTGTTTTTCTTTGTTTTGCTCACTTCTCTTGGCCTTGGTGGTTTCCTTCCTTTGCTATCTTACCGTTATGTTCCAGTCTACGGTCTGCCCTACAGGAAGGATTCTCTTCTGCATATTAGCCTGGTTACAGTAGCTGATGGTTCTGGCTTCTACAACCCACCCAAGTGGCACAGCATAATGAGACCCATACGGTTGATGTTCATCCTTTATATTTGTTCCCTCTGACCCGGGGTTACGTTGCCATGACCGTGTTCCAAGACTTTGGGCCTTATGTGTTTCTATTAATGTTGTGCAGCGACTTTGATTTTTGTGTGTTGATCTTTTGCCTGTATGGTCTTATAAAACCCTTAATAAAAACCTATTGAATTAAAAATGCATGCCAACACCACCCCTCCCCCGGGGACACAGTGAACATTACAGCCTTTGTTTAAATCTGTGGAGGGATTGAAAGCAGTGTTGCTGGGCAGCTTGCCCCTTCTCCCTTCAATTATATCCCACACTGGACAGCAGGAGAATGCAGTACTGACAGCACAGGAGGAGAGGGGGGGGTCCACACAACCCCTCCCTTCGCCTCCTCCTAAGCTGCCTGATGAAACATCTGTTGTGGAAATTTTATTATATGGACATTTTATTCTAGGATGTGTGTGTGTGGTTTATAGGTTGTCATCTGTCTCCCTGTGTCGGATTTAACCGAGGGACGCTCTAGCAGAGCGTATTTGGGTTGAAATCGGGACCAGCGGTAAAACCGTCAGTATTCAACCTTCTCATGGGCTTGGGGACGTGTTCGCAGTGTGTGTGTGTGCGCGCGCATTTGCCGGTTTGTGAGCATTAAGTGCAATGCGCTGGGCTTCTTGCCTTCGAACGTCTATACACATTAGCAAAGCGAAGTCCGCACAACGAGAGATACGTATATACGTATTATAGTTCTGTTGCGGCTGCGCTATCCCTTTTCGGATACATATCTGCTTTTATAAGCAGATATCTGCATTGATATCTGCCTTGTCGGTGTACTCGTACCGTATATTGATAACAGCATTAGCAATGTCTCCTCAGATCGTCTCAAACCTGTACGAACAAATAGAATGATCTTACTAGATACTGGTCACTCTGAGCAGTATTGAATAGGGTCCATGCTGGTCAAGATGGCGGATGTGCGTACATGTGGCTGGTTGGGGCAGTGTACATGAATCAGCACATCATAGTCCTTTGTTTAACACTAGTGAGTCATGTGCACTGCTCTGCTCATGCATGTGGGTGCCCTCCCCTTTTCTGTTGTCACTTCCTGTGATGTCATTGTGCATGGAGGAAATGGTAGGCTGTTGGGGCCGCCCTTTCCTGTTATCCTTTTTGTTGCTATATAAATAAACGGAGCCAGTGGTCAGGGACACTTGAACACAGAAACTCCATCTTGAAACACCTTTTCTTGACTCTACCAAAACTACAGAAGCATTGCCTTTCCTTGTACGAAAGAGCTTAACACAACATGCTTTTAAGCGCGACAGAATTGTTTGTGCTTGGCGCATTTTGATGCTGAAAGTACACCTTTTAGCACGGGAGTGGATTTGTGCGCTCAGCCCAAGCGAATTTCCATAACACATCTGTAGCTCTGTTTCTCTCTGCTCTTCTCTAGGGTGTCATTCACATCAGATGCTGCGCTAATAGCACAATGCCTCGTGTGTCCTGATATCGTGTGCAGTTTTGTTTGGTTAGAACTTTATTGAAATGTCACAAGTGACATTTCATTCAGTTCTACGGGCACAATGGGGTGCGAGGCTGTTCCTCGTCACATCCTGCTACATTGAAAAACAGTAAGGCATGCCTTAATTTTTTTTTTCAGCACACACCACTGTATTCCTACCGCAACACGGATGATGGGATTTTTTGCAATAGGTAAAACTAGTTTCAACTATATTGATTGCCCTTTTGTACTACTGATTAATTTTGAGCATTTGGAAGGTTATTTAGAATATTGGAATTATATTAACCGATTTTGGTGGGGAGCGACCATTTTGGAGGTGCCCCTCAAGGCTCTGAGTATATTTACGGAAGCCATTATTTAATATTGGTTATGCCCTACATTTAGATTTATTTTATGGGATCCAGTTGTCATCTTTTAGTATATACGGACTAATTGCTGCTTCTAATAACATAGATATTTCATCTCTGTATATCTTTGCACAAATCTACCTCTGAACAACTCTTTTTGAATATCCGGATTTTACAACAATCTTTTCGTTTTTCTCAGTCCTGTTTATCCCTGGTCACCTCCCACCGGTTCACCTGCTTGGTGATTGCGAGATAGCGTGTGGGACCAAGGATCCAGCCATCTTTGTGAGCATGAAGTGGGTTTTGTATTGTTATTTTCATTAAGAATTTGGTCTTTGAGATCATTATACTTAAACTTATTTTGATGCAATATTTTAGAATACCTCCAACCTTCCTGAGGAAGCACATACAGTTGCGAAAAGCGTCGGAGATTGGGCCCACAGTGGATTATACAATTATTACAGGATTTAGGACTTGAAAAGGAGTCTATGATATATAAATATATTTACACATGTATGGGTACCAAAAAGGAGGTAGTTTGATTTTAATGTGACATTATATCACGCCAATGACATTTTAAATGTAATCAAGTCTTTAAATTATCTTTATGTATTAAAATATATTTTTATACAAAACCATGTATGTTTGATGGACATTTCGTATGGTTTGGACACTTTAAAAGCCCTGCTTTTCTCAATTTTTTTGTATACATTTCTATTTAGGGGTGTAGTGCCTATCCCTAATGGTTCAATCTGTACGAGTTAAACTTGTATGAAAGGAGCAGCAGCGATCGTGTAGGGTAAAATTCCACATCTGCATTTTAAATGCATATTTTAACATATGTAAATCCATAAATTATTTCATTCACTTGTCACTTCACATAAAGCTTTACCAAAAAAGAAGAAAAAAAAACAAAAGCCTAAAAATTGCAACGCAACGGATCAGATCGCAGAGAAATCGGAAGGTACAATCGCAAGGCAACAGATCCTCCGTTCCGTTGTTTACCTTGCGATTTTGGTGTGAATGGGGCCTAAACATAAAGAGGGGAACTTAAACCTTCAACTCATACATCCTAGTGATAGTTCGCCAAATACATCTGTTGATAGTAAACAAGATGCTGGCTGCCCCATATGGGGAACCCTAGGAATGGGAAAGAGAAGACTTGAGGATGGAAGCTGTAGCAGAGAGGTAAACACAAACAGATCAAACCACATCCAAACAGTGGGAGGTACATTTCTTTAGAATACTTTGGAGCAGGACATTATAAACAACAGAAATAAGTTCCCACAGAGTCACCAAAGTGCACACAGGAGGAAGAACATGAGGCACCCCTTGCACAAAGGCTTTCACTTTTGACTGAGAGGCAAATCTGCCTCTGGAAAAGAATCAAGGCAGAACTTTGTTCCTTAAGTACTAAAGGTTAAAAACTCTGTCCTAGGCCAAAGAGGAGGAAAGATAAGGATGCATCCTACGGGGTAGTTCCTGGGATAAAACTATCACACTTTGCACTAAGAATAATAAGCATTTGAGGTGCGATGGTAGACCTTATGGGTGGATCAACTTCCTAGCTTTAAGGAGCAGAGGAATAACAGCTTTCAAGAGGCCTCCGTCCAGATATTGATGACTGAGGAAGTCTGACGGCCATCTCTCCGTGCATGGTATGTGCACAGCAGACAGGACTGGGATGAGAAGTTCTGCCCAAGCCAGGATCACTTCACTTTAACTGCATGGACTTCTTGCTAATGGCTGATAAAAGCCGTAATTGGAGGGTCCAAAACTGAAACAACCAAATGGTCCTGTGCTTCAGGATGTTGATCAAGAGCACAAGATTCCTCTGTCATCTAGGTTCCATGAACCGAGAGGTGCCCCAGGACTCCTCTCCAACCTGATATGCTGGCATCCGTCGTGAGCACCTTCCAGACCATTGGAAGGAAGGGACTTCAATCGAATCCAACGCCTGGCTGCAGAGCCACCACAATAAAAAGGCAATATTTGTCTTGCTCTACAAGCAAATGGGGAGATCCAGGGACAGTGTCTGTATATGCCATGCAGCCAGAATGCTGGGTTGCAATAGTCAGGAGTGAAATTGAGCATAGGGAACTGCCTTAAAAGGAGGTTACCATCAAGACCAGCACCTTCATGCAAAAATATTATGGTTGGGCAACTCCCTGGACCACAAAGTCCTAGCATGAGAGCAGACAGACAGGATCTTTCAAGGGAGTTGGAGGACACTGGACAGGGACGTGTCCCAAACCAGGTCCAAGTACTTCAACCAATGGGATGATTCCAGCTATGATTTCTAGAGGCTCAGGACCCATACCAAGTTCTGCAGAACTTATAATCTTTCAATGAACATTGGACAACAAACCTTCCACCAACAATTCTCTAGGACCTGATGTTCCAGGTACCCTACTATGGAAATGCCCTGGTACTAATGCAGAGGTAACACAGGAGCCATCACCTTGGTGAAGTCACAAGGTGCAATGGATAAGCCGAATGGCAGAGCAAAGAATTGGTAGTGTTGCATGTTCACAGCGAAACACAGGTACCATTAAGTAGGAAAAATGGGGATATGCAAATATGAATCCTTGATGACCACGAACGCCAGAAAGTCTCCTGAGTGAGGGGAGGCAATGACAGAGCAGATAGATTCCATGCAGAATTTTGGACTCCGAGGACTCGCTTTACTGCTACCAGTACAGGGTTTAGGACCCTTTGAAAAAGGAACTGACCTAGGGCAGCGAAAAGATACGTCCAGTCTTTGGAGTGGTCTTGGTAAGTATGACAGCAAAAATCATGGAAAAGATGGGGAGCAAACTACAGCTCGTAACCCTTGGTTACAATGCTCTTGACCAAGGCATCGAGAATGTCTCAGACCCAGCAGGCCAGGAAATCTGACAGATTAGCCCCAATTATTGAAAATCTAGCCACCTCTTCCTTATGAAGTGGGCTTGGATTCAGCGGGTTTGAAGAACCATGACTTCAAAAGAAATTGAGAGCCAGGCTTCAATTTGAATCCTGAGGATAGGGAAGGACAAAAGAAACCCTTCCAGAAGTAGGGAGCAGAGGATTTTTCCACTGGAGGCTTAGACTTTGTGCTTTTGCCCCGGCAACTTTCTTGACAAAAGTATGAAAGGATTCACTAAAACAGGCGTTTCCTAGTAAAGGGCATGTATTGAAGGCCCATCTATGTAATAGTCCAAGGCAACAGGAAAGAGCTCTAATCATTTTAGAGTGGCACGGTCTGTCAAGATGGAAACAGGGTGCCTAGACATAGCTTTTAACCACAATGATAAGGTTTGATACATCACCAGAGTGGAAACAGCAGGCCTCTAACCTCTTGTCCCTTGGTACTTGAAAGCAGGAACATCTTCTACAGGGTACTTTAACATCTTGTTTAAACAAGAGGTAGCTGGATCTATAACAGGGACAAATCATTTCTAAAGGAACCAGTCTTCTTTAGGGTATTGATGATGAAAGGAGGAGTTTTTCAGGGTGGCCCTAGTCACCATACAACACCAGATGTAAAAGGGTGCGTAGAGGGAAAGTTTGGGGATTTTGAGGGAATCCAGACTATAGAAAGGTCAACGCGGGCAGCTCTTGCTGTAAATAGTCATGCATCGAGTCCACACAGACAGAGACAGTGTCCCAGAGTTAAAGATGCCAGGACACAGGTCCTCTTCCTGGGCTGAATCCACAGAAGTGGAAGTAGCCCCTTCTTTATTATTTTCTTCAGGGAGTGCACAAGCAGACAGAGGAAGGTCAGGGGGAGCCCCTGAAGGGGAAGAGATTACTCCTGCTGAGATCTGAGGAGTCGAAGAGTACAGACATTTTTCCCTATTAACTTCACCATAACACAGGTAAATATATACTGTATCTTTGGACAGGATAGAAGAGCGTTTCCTGGAATGTACAGGATTACCCCGATGCAGGGCATGAAGAGGAGAAGGCACACAGCTTAGGGGTAGCAGAAACAGCATCCCCAGAAGGGGCAGAATTCTTCTCAGAGAGCCATTGTTAGGCTGGGGGCCCCACAGTCTGGGGCCCACAGGCCAGCCCGGAATCTTCCTTTCCATAGGGACTGGGTATGTTCTTACAAAGCTCTACCACAGAGAAAGACGATGCAGATAGAAGAGGCTTCAGCAGAAAAAAAGATGTACTTCTCTCACAGACAGAAGAAATCCATCCCCTAAAGCACACTAGCAAAAACCTGAGGCAGGCTGGGAGTGGGAAGAGTTATACAGGGCTCTTCTTACAGTTTTCCAGTGTTAAATAGCCTAAAGGTAGCTGCATCTGTTGAATAATTAACACCCAATCATGCACAATCAAGACACGAAAATTTAATTCTTGCTCCCATTTGATGTCTTAACCTTTTCGCTGCCACTGACGTCAGTGGCCTTTATGGTTCTCCTATAAGCTCATGGTCGCTTTAGACGGTCCCCTTTGAAATAATCGCTGTCATCAATGGCTGACAAGCCGCTAATGACAACTATTAACAAAAAATCCGGGTGCCCCCCCCCCCATCCCTGCCAGCAATCTAAAGCTTCCTCTCCCCGCCTGGAGCCGCTCCAGACTGGGATCTATTTCTCCTTGGATCCCTGATGCTCTCCCCTGCCAGTATTGGCTGAGGCAACGGGGATCCGAGAAGAATTGACTGGCGGGGGGAGGAAGAGCGCTGAAGAGATTAGAGCCGCCAGCTGTCAAATTCATAGATCGGCGGCTCTGTGATCGTGCGTAGCTGAGCAGGTCAGATGGACGAGCAAAGGATTGGTAAATATCTGTGACATTTACCAATCCTCTGAGTGCAGGACAAACACTGGAGTGATCAGCTGATTACTCTAGTGTTTGTAAACAACTGGGGAAACATAGTGCTATGTTCCCAGTTAAGATCGAATAGGAAGTTCTTTACATCACTTCAGTTCATTCATGAGTTTCTCAATGGGAAGCCCCTCAACAGTAAACAAAAAATAAAGAATAAAATAAATAAATAAAACACAACCCCCCACAACAAATTATACATGTGTAACAGTGTGCACCATATTGTGGTGTACGCCATGCACATGCTCTGCGTTGTTAGAACACATCGCAGTGCTTGATTCTTTTTTGAAAATAATTTCACTGTGGCAGTGCGTGGCAAAGCGTTGGCGCAATGCCATGCGTTGTGATACACTGTTTTGAGATTAAATGTACGCCTGTATAATTTTATCCTAGCACAGTGCACTAATGATTTGTAACACAAGTCGCTTATTTACAGTTTTGCAAAAAGGCACGATTTAAAAATGTACAAATATTTATTATTTACTAACTCAATAGTTTAATCTTTTAGATTTAGTCAGAAAAGTATTTTTTTGTGCACAAATACTGATTTTAGTGTGCTTTTATTCATTTGTGTATTTTTATCTGTTAATATTGATTTGACAAACATTTGTGCAATAATCGTAGGACCTACAAAATTAGTAGCACCATCTTTTTATTCTTGACTCTGACCTCGCCTTTTTTCCCCACATCCAATCCCTATCCAGATCCTGCAGTCTTCACCTTCGTAACATCTCCATAATACGCACCTTCCTCACCAATGAAACCACAAAGCTACTCATCCACTCACTTGTTATCTCTCGTCTCGACTATTTTAAACTTCCTCCTCATTGGCCAGACTTATCCACCTAACCAACTGCTCAGTGTCTGCAACCCCCCTTTGCCAATCCCTGCACTGGCTTCCAATCGCCCAAAGGATAAAATTCTAAATATTAACCACTTACAAAGCCATCCACAACTCTGCCCCAGGTTACATCTTCAACCTTGTCTCAAAGTATCACCCTAACCATCACCTACGCTCCTCCCAAAACCTCCCTTGTCAACTCCTCCCATGCTCGCCTCCAGGACTTCTTTAGAGAGTCTCTCCCATTCTTTGAAACTCCTTACCCCAACCTGTCTGTCTTTCTCCCACTCTGACTGCCTTTCGGCGATCGCTAAAGACTCATCTCTTTAGGGCAGCCTATCACACTTCAAACTAACCACTCAACCCTCTCTCAAACAATCCATCCTCACACAGCTACCTCCTCATGCATTACTTGCCGCTCCCTCTTAGATTGTAGGCCCTCCTTACCATCGGTATCGGTAATTGGTATCGGCAAGTACATGAGGGGAGGTACTTGTACTTGGTCTTGAAAAAGTGGTATCAGGACATCCCTAATACA
This sequence comes from Nanorana parkeri, assembly GCF_000935625.1. NCBI lineage: Eukaryota > Metazoa > Chordata > Amphibia > Anura > Dicroglossidae > Nanorana > Nanorana parkeri. The sequence continues at coordinate 38,995 of NW_017309539.1, forward strand.
TTGTATTGTAATTATGTCTTCCCTATATTATAAAGCGCTGCACAAACGGTTGTCGCTGTATAAATCCTGAATAATAATGATAATAATATTCTACTTGGCCTGTGCTTTCAGAAAATATATGGCTTGGGGGTCTTTTACAAACGCTAGCAACGGAGCATTAGAAAATCAAAACGATGGGGAAAATTGCAAAAATGGTGTGGCCAGCGGAGGTTTAAAGTGTTCCGAAAGCAAAAGGGTTAAACATATAATTGAAAGAATTTTGTTTTATCTGTTTGACACGTAAAAAAAAAAATACCTGTCGATTTTGGCAAAATCTTGTGAGCCGATAAGTTCCTGTGGTCTCTGCCAGTGCTGACTCCAATTACATTGTTCCAACATATTTCTGTGGACTATGAATCACTTCTCTCTCCATTATGTGGAATAGAAAAGAGGCGGAGTTCCGTGGTCCAATCTGGTTTCTCATGCTTCTACAGTATGGGGAATGATTGTTGTACTGCTAGGACTGCATGCGTATTACTGACTAAATCTTCCGGTGAAAGTAAAAGTAAAGGTGGGGAAAAAAAACCTTGAAAAGGAGGACTGGTAACCTGCTATATATTACAATTTTATAGGGTTTACATGTGTTAGAGTGATGCTAAACTCAGGAGATATATCTTAAAAATGCAGTACCCCAACTATTAACAAAAATGTATCTTATTTGTGTATCGCTCAGCTGTAGATCCTCAAATCATCTCTGAATTTGTGCTGACACAGTCTTTCCTTCTGGAGGGTGGCTACTTTTGTTCCCCATGATCCCTGTGTGTGTTGTATAGTAGCCACCACTCCAAACTCACTCTCGTCTTGCGATAGACTGCAATCTCAATACAAATGCCTAAACTAAACACGAGAGCATGAATTCAGAGACGATATAGGTGTTAATAGTTTGGGTACTTGAATGCTTTTTCAAGACTTGACTCCTAAGTTTAGTGTTACTTATCCTTGACACCAGCGTAAGGCATACAGATCCGCTTCCAGCTGGACTGGTCAGTATATGCATTACGTCAACTGCATTCTGAAGTGACCATGAACTTATAGCAGAAGGGTCCCCTAGACTCCCCTAGGCTAAATGAATAGCGGTCATCAATGGCCGACAAATTTCTCTGATCACAGCTATTAAAAATCTTTCCATGCATTGCAGTGCTTGGTATTTTCATTTTGTTTTAAATTTGAAATTCCTTTTAAAGAGCATTAATTTAACTGCATCTGCAGCAGCACATTGCAACGTACAGCAGCACATTGTAACATTTTGTGATAGAATGTATGCCTGCTGTTACTGGAGATTAGCCTTTACCACAATGCATGGATGTGAGGCCAACCTCCAGATTTTCAGCATTAGTGGCTTTTTACAGTTCTGTATACCTTCCATTTTCACAATCTTGCAAGAAGCCACAATTCAAAATGTACCAATACTTAAAATGTATGGTTTGCACTGTCGTTTAGAAACTCAGAGCTGTAAGGAAAAAAACAACAGGAAGTGCCAGGTATTTTTGCTGGCTGTGATGTACCTGCAAAAAAGCACTGGAAATACACTGTCAACATGCCCTGCATGGTCAAAAGACATTGTCTCTTGAAAGTAAACCTGACAAGTCATAAAAACTGCATGAGTGCACCTTCTGGTGCATGCAAGTACCTGTGCTAGTCTGTAAATTAATCCCTAAATCAAAGTGAAGTTCAATGGATCCTAAACCCAGGCTATACATTGGCCCTCGACCCTCTCCTAGTTGAGACTAATCCACACCCTCTCCTAACACAAAAGCCCATTTAACTGTCAAATGCCAGTCTCAAATCCCCAATGATGCTTTTCAATTTGACAGGAGGTTCACAAAGGCAGGACAAAGCAGTGTGATAGGGCTTAACATACAGTAAATCCAAAGGCAATATTTGTGATTTTTTTTATTGTGCGGTCTTATTAGGGAGATCTCCTTTAAAAGGAGGTGAACTATGGGGTTAGGGATTTTCCCCATAGTTCTCCTAAGGGTCACGGGGGAACACAAACTAGTGTTCTCCCGTGACCCAAAGCTCAGTATACCGCGAGCTACAGCTTGTGGTATACTGAGACGCCGCAGCCGGAACGGATTCCGACAATTCTGTCTGGATCCACCCATCTGGGGGGATTGACAGCTGGCTCTGCCTATCCCCCGTCCGTTTCGCCAGTCAGCGCTGGAGGATCGGACAGGGGAGCGGGGGAATCCCTGCAGGAAGCTGTGAGTGACAGTCACGGCTCTCTGCAGGGATAGATCGAGAAGTGAGCGAGAGACAGTATGTGTTCGCTCACTTCCCGATCTACTGAGCCGACCTGTGACAGTTTCATTGTCACAGGTCATAATCAGATTATGTGTGAAAATCACTCACCTCATAATTCTCCTTTAACTTACTGTCCTTCAGACTCAACAGGGACATGCCATAGGAATAAGTGTCCCCACTGGAAGATTTTCCTTCCATTTCTATTCTGGTGGCAACCCAAAATTTAGGTGATCCGGACAATAGGAAAGAGTGATTCTCCCGATCAGGGAGATAGACAGAAAAACATAAAACGACAGTGGTTCGAACACCTTACTAAACTATCCAAATTTTTTTTTTTTAAACTGCCTTTAGTTGGTGGAATTAAAATGTAAAAAACAAAAAACACACACGCTTAAGGTAAGTGTGCCCTAATGCACAAGAATGTTGTGGTTTTCCTTCAGCTTTCATATTAACATTCAGGGAAGTAAGAAGAGAAGGAGGTCGTTTGTGGATGTGCGTCGCAGACTTCGGGAGAAGGGGATCCAATATGGCATGTTTTATCCGAGTAAACTACGTGTCCAGCATTCAGGCAAGGTTCACTTTTTTGATACCCCCGGCCCAGGCGGGAGACTGGCTGGATGTATTGGGATAAGAGGGATCCGCGTTAATTGGTTTACTTTCCTGGCCTGGACTCATCAGGACTGCCCTGCTTTGGGACTGTCATGGGATCTCACCTTACTGTCGGGCAGGAGTTAGTTTTGGGGCGACCAAGGACTCGGGTGGACTCTGTCTGTACCATCTTCTGCTGTTCTCGTCGAGGCCCGAAGGCTGCCCCACGTTCTTATTTTTCGCGGATGGCTTAGTCTCCATCAGGAGGCGGTGGATACTACATCTCACCCGGAACAGGCTGTTTTTTTAGTTTAGCCCTTTATTTTTTCATTTTGGGGATTTTTATCCCAACACTGGGACACCTTTACCTGGAGGTGCTCTGACAATTGGTTGGGGGTTTGGGTCTAAGCTTCTAGTGGGTTAAGGTTGTTTTGTTTACTAGCAAGCAAGGGAGTTCTCAATGTGGGTTCTGGGGTTGTCTGGGGTTGATCGTATTGATATTTTGTCATGGAATGTGAGGGGTCTCAATGATAAATTCAAACGTGCTATGATTTTGAATTACCTGAAGCAACAGCGCCCACACATTATTCTTTTGCAGGAAACACACCTCACGGGTAGCAAGATTTTGACATTAAGACGCCCATGGCTGCATAAAACATACCATGCTCCTTATTCAGTATATGCAAGGGGGGTGTCGATCCTAGTTAGTAGGTCCCTACCCTGTTCGGTTACCCATACCATCATTGATCCCGGGGGCAGGTATCTTGTTTTAATACTCAATGTGAATGCGAAGCAATTTGCTATTGTTAATATGTATGTTCCGCCCCCTTTTCAGGTGCAGATCCTCTACACCGTCTTCCAGAAGTTGGTGGCCTTCCTTCATTTGCCTGTCTTAATAGCGGGTGACTTTAATAACATACTGGACCCCTCTCTGGACTCCTCCAATACGGCCAGAGCTGCGGGATTGGAATTGCTATCCTGGGCGGATGCGGCCGGCTTGGAGGAGATTTGAAGATGGAAGAATCCAGGACAGCGGGCGTACTCTCATCTCTCTCACACTCATGGCTCTTCGGCCCGTATAAATATGGCCTTTGGCAACAGGGATCTGCTTAATCTGGTTGTCGGGGCTACCTATCTACCTGTGGGATTATCAGACCATGTCCCCCTATCGATTTCCTTGTTGCTCCCTGGTCCGAGGGGTTCTGGGTGTTGGAGGCTGTCACCGAGTTGGCTCAGCGTGGAAGCGGTTTCGGCCCATATTGTCCCCGCTATGGATGTGTTCTGGGAGGTAAATGAGGGTACAGCATCCCCTAGTGTGGTGTGGGATGCCTTTAAAGCTAATGTGAGGGGGGAATATGTTTCGGCTATTAAGGCCTCTCGGGTGGAGTTTAACGCTACATTGGAGGGTGGAGTCTGGGTGTGCGGTGGCTTTCGCGGATTCCCCGGGGGAGTCTTCTCTGGAGGCGCTGAGAGTGGCACGCAGAGCCCTCCATTTACACCATGTGGAGATGACCAGATGCTCCCTGCGGGAACTCCGTGAATCACTCTTTGAACGAGGTGACAAAAATTCTAGACTTTTGGCCCTCCTAGTGGCGGATCAGAGAACTCAAACATCTATTCCTTGTATTATGGGGGAGGGGGGTGATCGGGTTACGGAGCCTCGGGACATACTAGAGGAGTTTCAAAAGTACTACCAACATTTATATTCTACGATCCCAACGTATGATTCGGAGCGCCTGGAGGGACTCCTGGGGGGCTTATCCTTGCCGGCTTTGGGTGTGGTGGACAGTGGAAGTATGGATGCAGATGTGTCGGTTTCTGAGATACTGGCGGCCATTGCTTCATTCCCTAATGGGAAATCCCCAGGGCCGGATGGCCTGCCTGGGGAATGGTATAAATTGTACGCGGAGCAACTGGCCCCCAGGCTCCGGGACCTATATGCATCTGCCCTAGAGACTGGTGGACTCCCGGACTCGTTTCGGGATGCACATGTGGTGCTGCTCCCTAAACCCGGCAAGGACCCTATCTTGTGTTCCTCTTACAGACCCATTGCCCTTCTCAATATGGATCTCAAAATTCTGACCAAGGTACTGGCAACCAGATTGTCCAAGGTAATAGGCTCACTGGTTAACATTGACCAGACAGGGTTCATGCCGGGCAAGTCCACGGGCACCAATCTGCGACGGGTTTTTACCCATACTCATCTATCGCAGGGGGTGGAGAGTACCAGAGCGTTGGTGTCACTGGACATAGCCAAGGCATTTGACTCGGTGAATTGGGGATTTATGGCCCGAGTACTCCGATCTATGGGTTTTGGACCACGTTTTAGACAATGGATAGATATACTGTACAATAGACCCAGGGCAGCTTTGAAAATCGGACATGCTCTCTCCGCACCTTTTGCAGTGGAGCGGGGCACACGTCAGGGTTGTCCATTATCCCCAGCCTTATTCGCTCTGGTGATGGAACCCCTGGCGGTGGCCCTCAGATCCTCCCCGAACATAGCGGGTATCCAGTTAGGGGGGGTGGAGGAGCGCCTGGCACTGTACGCAGATGACCTCATCCTGTTTCTTTCTGATGCTGGGCCATCCCTGCGTGCAGTGTTGGAGGTGCTGGTGGAGTTCGCTGTGTTCTCGGGGTTGCGGGTGAACTGGTCAAAGTCACATATTCTACCATTGAGTCCTCTGACTAAGCTGCAGGCGAACCCTGATCTCCCTCTCCAGTGGGTGGACAAACTTACCTACTTAGGGGTTACAATTACTGCGGGGGTGGGGGATTACCATAAACTGAATGTACTCCCTCTGCTACCGAATAGTAAACGCAGGCTGGAGGCGTGGATGCACCTACTGCTGACTCTTATAGGGCGCACTAATCTCATCAAGATGAAGGTACTCCCTGTTCTGCTGTACTTCCTCCGTAATGCTCCCACACGGGTACCTAACGCCTTTTTTAAACAGATGTATGGACTCTTTCCACCTTTGTTTGGAATTCCAAGACTCCACGGGTGAAGCTCAGCCTTCTCCAGGAACCTTGGACTCAGGGAGGCTTTGCATTACCTAATCTCAAGAAATACTACCTGGCGGGGCAGATGGTGGTAGCCCACAGATGGCTCACTGCGGACGATGGTGATGCGGCTGTGGTAACAGAGGCAGCGTTAATGGGGTCGTATGCGGCTCTTACGGGATTGGTGTATAGGGGAGTGGGGGCGCCATATCCCCTGACGGCCCCTATGGAGGCAACTCTTAGGGCTTGGGACGAAGTATGTAAAATCCTGTACCCAGACGGTGCGAAATTATCGCCACACGCTCCCCTGTGGAACAACCCGAGACTGAGGCATTTTAAGGCTATCCCTGACTTTCACATTTGGCCAATGAGAGGAGATAAGACATTGGGGGATCTGACTTTGGCCGGTTCACTTGCCTCCTTTGCAGAACTACAAGGGAAATTTAAACTTCCAAATAGCTACCTATTACGATATTTCCAGTAACGACATGCATTCCAGGCGCAGATGGAGGGGCCTTATTGTTCCCTTACGGTTTCGCCTCTGGAATTCATGCTCAGACGGGAGGGTATACAGAAACCTTTATCACTGGTGTACCAGGCCCTGTCAGCCACGGAGGGTGTCCATAGGCTCCCTTGCAAACCAAAATGGGTAATGGACGTGCCGGATCTCTCCGACGACGAATGGGAGGAGGTGTGGGATTACCCCTTCTCTCACCTGGTTTCATCAGGGATAGGCTTATACAATTTAAAATCCTGCATAGAGTTTACTATACGCCTGCAAGACTTGCAAGGATCTATCGTGATCCCACAATCTCGTGTTGGCGTTGTTTGGCACAACCAGCTGATTTTCGTCACATTTTTTGGGACTGTCCGGGGATTACGGGGTACTGGAAACTAGTAACCGACTTCATTTCGCAGGTTATAGCACTTCCTGTTCCGCAAACAATATCAGTGTGCTTGATGGGGCTTACTGAACAGGTTGCCCCTACTACTGCCTTGCGCACAATGACTGGAATACTATTGTTCTCAGCTAGGAAACTAGTGGTCCTCCACTGGAAGAGGAAAGATCCTCCCACTCTGGCGGAATGGAGGGGTGTTGTCGATTCCTCCCTACATCTGTACAAGGCGGTCTACCTCAATAGGGGATGCCCTGGGAAGTTTGACAGGATTTGGGGTGGTTGGATTGCTTTGGCCTAATTACGAGCAAGTGACGGAGCTGAGCCACCTTGAGTACGGTTAGGATGATATAGGCAGCTGCCCCTATACCCCATCACCTTGTAGTTCACACTTCACTATCCGGTCTCGCCACTGGGAGGATATAATTACAGGAGACTGTTGACCCAGTGTGTTTATACAGGCACTCAGCCCCCCAGTTGTGGGGAGTTGGGGGCCAGGGGATACACCATTTTTGTGTCACTAAGGCATTCTGAGATATTTGGTTCTGGTGGTACACTCGGTCCTGGGGCATGACCTGGCACAAGTTTTGTGGGGGGGGGGGGACATTCAGAGAAGTACTACTGCCTAAGATCCAAGCCTCCACAAAAACAAAAGGCATCAATCTGACGTAAAACATACATACTGTATATGCAGGCACTATAAGGCATTACAGCACTGATGTTCATTTGAATACATTTTAAAGAAAGTCAGGTTGAAATGTTTGCCTTGATATCATCTTCCTATATAGCAGTAATCAACTAGAAAAGGAAGGGCTAACAATAACAGCCAATCAGGCACTGGTGCATGTACAACGTATGTGTGCCAACAGGGAACATGCTGATAAGAGTAGGCAGCTGACCTTTGTCTCAATATATCACCTTTATTTTCTGTGTTCTATTGCTTAACATACATGCTATACCTTATTGTAAAATGAACAGTCCAAACAAAATTCTAATTGAAAATTTTAAAAACAAAAAACAAAAAAAAACAAAAAAAAAAAAAGTCACCTGGATTTGGCTGCAGGTATTCAATTGTCTTGACCAGGACATCAGCCACAGCTTTAGTGGTAACCTCCACTTTCTAGAAACATAAATGATTATGGATAGGCTTTCAAATGAATAGGAGCATGCAACAAATTTACTTCCAGAAGAAAGTTTACTGGCATTATGCAAAAATAGGATGTATTCACCATAAAACCCTTTTCTACAGTAGTGTACTGTAGAAAACAGTGTACGGTTCTATAAAGTTGACCAAAATGAAAGGTCTGCTAGTAACCCCATTAAAATAATGCATTCCATGTTAAAAGGGAAAAAAACCCAAGAAAAAAGTTTTTTAAAAAATATACATGCCTCACACTCCAGCTTCCTTCTGAGGTTCAGGACAGGATGATTTGGACCTGAGCTCATCCCTACTCTGAACATTAAGCTAAACTGAGCTTGTATGGTTATGCAAGTAGAAAAGCCACAAAAAGGGGTTTTACAACTTTTAATTTGTGTCCATACCTCCTAGGGCAAGATTTTACCCATACATTGAAGTGAACCCGTTCCCAGATTAAGCACAATAAAGTATTTACATAATTTAAACAAGCAGTATAAGCACTTTATGTATGTTGACCGCACTCAGATAAGTGGATTATTGAGGTGGGGGGGGGGGGGGGAATGCAAGAGTGGGCAACTCTGGCCCTCCAGCTATTGTGGAACTACAAGTCCCATGAGGCATTGCAAGACTTGACATGATGGATTTGTAGTTAAAGCACAGCTGGAGTTGCCGACTCCTGGTCTAATTTGTCAAATATTTACCAGTACCACTTCACTTGTGTAAGTATAAAATAAGCACTTTTAAAGTATGTGCAGGTTTGGAAATACTCTCAATGTGTTTTTCAGCAATGTCCCAAATTGTTTGCTTTCATAGGATTCAGTATTTGTTCTTAGCTTGTAAATGCTAGTGTGAAGAACACTAGATTCAGAAAGCATGTAGGAAGCTTTAGGGCTCATTTGCACCAAAAACCATAACTTTTTTTTTTTGGAGGAAGTTAAATCACTCCTACTATTTGAAGAAATGCAAAGCATTTACATGTGTTGTAAACAAAATGCAGCGTAAAGTTGTGTCAGTATACAGCTTATTTATGCTCAGGCATTACACAATGTATGTCAGATTTATTTCTGGAGTGCGGCTCTTGGATTTAGAGGAAGTTCTAACTGTTGGAGTATCCAGACATTATGGAAGCCAGGATCAGCCTATCCTTGTAGGTTGATTGTTCATTTAAGGTAAAGTGCAGCAAACTTTTGCGTCCAAACTAAATTCTGGATAATATAATTTTATTTTTCAGATGAGGTAAAGCCTGCAGCTCCAGAAGAAAATATTTTCCTGTGTCAGGCCTTGCACCATTTCTTCCCTCACTCTGCTTTCCTGCAGTCATGTCGCCTTACTTTAAATGGGACACTAATACCAGACAACTGTAATACTCAACATAACATCACTGAGATGGATAAACTGACGTTAATGATCGAAGAATGCGACCTGCCAGAAGTATGTTTCAGGAAATCCGGCAAGCGAAAGAGACTGCCACAGAAAAAGAAAGCTAGCTTACCATTGACAAGGACAAGAGCCTCTACCCGCGAGGCCAACCACTATGACAACAGAGTAATGTTAAATAGTGGTACAGAAACAGAAGATGATTCACAACATTTCAAACCAGACGCTTTGGGTTCACAGTCGCCCACATTTTAATGGTCTATTTTAACACATTTTCCTCTACTGTCCTTAGGGAGAACCTATTAGGTTGGATGTAGGGGAGCTGCCTTTGACTTGTTTCTCAAGGTGTACTCTACAGGCTGGTCATTCCTAAAGAAAAACACCAGAATTTTTTTTTAATTTATATTAACCCTTGCAGTGGGACTAACCCCGTACTACAAGGGTTAAGCACTCATTTGTGTCTAGGTGCTAAAATAACCAAGTTATACTCACCCAAAGCTTCTAGCTGGCCAGATGTCACAGCGCCCCCTCTCGTCATCTCCTCCACTGCAGCATTGTAATCTTCCTCAGCGTCCTCACATCTATACACTGTGTATGGACATGATGAGTTATGGGACCTTAGACTGCTACAGAGGAGGGGGGAGAGAGGCTTGAAGGACTGGTCTAAAAACAAAGAACAAGCCGGCTTCACGCATCAGATGAGTACAACTTTTTTTATAACCTAGAAAAAAGAGCAGTTAACCCTTAGAGTGTGGGAGTAGCCCCACTGCGAGGGTTAACAAAAACATTTCCTGGAATTCTTCTTTAAACTTGTTTACCACTCACACAAAGCAAGGACGTGTATATCACGTTTCCTGCCAAGTGATGTGCGTGTTTCAGTGATTCGCTATACAGTAAAACGTTAATATGTGCATTTAAGGTTTAAAGTAGTCCATTCATTTTGAATAGGCTCACAACATGCCTTATTGCACAAAAAACACAACTGTGCTATTCTTGACAATGCAGAGCAACAAAAAAAAAAAAAATTAGTTCACTATATTTGCGATCCTTTTTTTTCCCCCTTTCTTTCTTACTGTAGATGTGCGTTGGGTGCCATACAGAATGAATGGCAACACGCATTGCTGTCACACACATTAATGCAGGGGCATGTGTTATCAAAATGCAAAAGATGTTAATCCAGCCTAAAGAAGATAGCCCTGGAACAAACAAAAAAATATGAGAGAGAGAAAAAAGTACAGTATAAGATATTCTGTAAAAAAAAATAAGTCAAGGCAACTGGACTTGCTGTATTTTTCTTGAAGACGTTTCACTGGTCATCCAACTTTCTTAAGTCAGAATGACTTGTACAAGAATAAATATGTCCCAGAGAGTTTTTGTACAAATCATTTTGAATTGAAAAAACTGATTGGATGTCCAGTGAAACGTGAAGAAAAATACAGCAAGTCCAGTTGCCTTGACCTATTTCTTACAGATATACCATGACCTGGATGAATGAGAACCTTCCCAGATATAGGATATAGAGCTCAGCTAGGGTCAATATGGTAATGTTTTATTAGGATATTTGGAACACTGCTCCTAACAAAGGAGAGGTTTGTCAAACTTTCCCCTTGTATGTATTTTTTTAGTTCTCTGATGTATAAGAAAATAAGTGAGATATTTATTTTTGGTGAAATAAAATGAGGTAGATCTTTTGTCAGTGTCCTTTCCTAAATATCAGTTCTTCATTACAGCAAAGTAGTGCATAAACTTGCAATAAAGAGCCAGAAGCCTATGGCAAATCATTTTATTAACAAAACACAAACTTGGAGTTTCAGATATTGCAAATCTTAGGGTCTTTGAGAAATGCTGGGTCCTTGTATGTGATGGGCATAAAACCTGTAAGAGAAGAGACATTAACATCCAATACTTAGATTAGCTTGGAGTATAAAAAACAAAACAAACACAGGCAATTTTACCCATAATATGTGCTCTTTTAATGGCTTTTGCAACAGCTTTTTGTTTTCTACCACACAACCCTGCAAAGAAAACAGAAAGACATATAAATCACAACACTACAGGCCGGTTCACACTATATGCAGTCCGTTTATTTTGACTGCTGCAATCAAAATACATCACAATGCTTTCTTGTGCCTAATTCACACCATTGCAGTCAGTTCAACTGGTTGTCCTATTTTACCTGCATCAAAACGTGGTGCAAACGCATTAAAAAAAATGACTCAGATTTGAATGTCATCATCCAGGACTTCCTGGTTGGAGTTTGGAGAGAAATAGCAGAGATGGAAGGTGTGGATGCTGATGAATTTATCCGATATGTGCAGGACTGTCCCCTGCTGTACGACAGCAAACATCCCCAATATAAAAACAAATCGCCAGAAGATGGCCAAGTGGAGGGAGATTGCAGAAAAGTTGAACCCTGATTTTGGTGCGATGAACAGGGTACAGAAACAGCAATATGGCGAGTCCACTTTTGCTCAAACATATAAAGAAAGCATGACTGAGCTCCCAAATAAACAAAACAAGCGTAAGAAATGCTCTGAAAGGAAAAGGAAGTGACCTACATGCCTAATTAGCATTTTCTAGTGCAGAACAGTAACGCATCAAAACGGATCGCAGTGCAACTGCGCAGACGCACGCAGTTGTGATGCAGTTTCTGGTGTGAACTAAGCCTAAGGAAGCATACTTGCCAGCAGTAAAGACACTTAGATCCTATGACACTTATGCTATCTCTTCTCAGTTTTATACTGTAGTATTGCTCAATATCTCTGTGCTTAAAGCTTATGTAAAGTCACTTCCTATAAATCATACCAGACTATTTAAAAAAAACAACAACTTTCCTATGCGTTACAGAAAGTTTCTTTTCTAAAGCTCTTTGTTGTTCCAGTAAATAGAACCTTTAATCCATGGTCACATGGTGAATAGGCTCACCTTCCCAGCTTTTTCTAATAGATCGTGGCAGTGGCATGAATTTCAGGGCTATTCACTAAAGGGTAGAGGTACACCGAAAATGAAAATTTTAAAAACAAAAAACAAAAAAAAACAAAAAAAAAAAAAGTCACCTGGATTTGGCTGCAGGTATTCAATTGTCTTGACCAGGACATCAGCCACAGCTTTAGTGGTAACCTCCACTTTCTAGAAACATAAATGATTATGGATAGGCTTTCAAATGAATAGGAGCATGCAACAAATTTACTTCCAGAAGAAAGTTTACTGGCATTATGCAAAAATAGGATGTATTCACCATAAAACCCTTTTCTACAGTAGTGTACTGTAGAAAACAGTGTACGGTTCTATAAAGTTGACCAAAATGAAAGGTCTGCTAGTAACCCCATTAAAATAATGCATTCCATGTTAAAAGGGAAAAAAACCCAAGAAAAAAGTTTTTTAAAAAATATACATGCCTCACACTCCAGCTTCCTTCTGAGGTTCAGGACAGGATGATTTGGACCTGAGCTCATCCCTACTCTGAACATTAAGCTAAACTGAGCTTGTATGGTTATGCAAGTAGAAAAGCCACAAAAAGGGGTTTTACAACTTTTAATTTGTGTCCATACCTCCTAGGGCAAGATTTTACCCATACATTGAAGTGAACCCGTTCCCAGATTAAGCACAATAAAGTATTTACATAATTTAAACAAGCAGTATAAGCACTTTATGTATGTTGACCGCAC
>NW_017309539.1:52089-61175 GCF_000935625.1 Nanorana parkeri
GGGGGGGGGGGGGGGGGTATGCGTGGAATTTTTGTATATCCCTAATGTGGTGACTGTGCCATGCTGCTCTTTTGTGGGTAGGTGAAGGTGTCCTGCCAAATACTGAAAACAAGAAAAAACAAACACACGAGCACCACAGCCTGATAGATTGACTGTAAAGTAGTAACAATGTAGCACTACGTGTTTCAAAACTTACTATTGAGTGGCAACAATTGATGTTAAACTGCATGAAAAAGTCCTGTCAAGTGAGTGTATTCGGATAAGCAGAAACTGCCAAAAAATGGGATTAAAAGGACACTTGCATGGAGGTGTACAAGAAGAAACTCCCCATCACAGGCTCCCCGCTTCACTCTCCACCACCACGGACAGCCGCCTCCCCATCACAAGCTTCTCGCTTCACTCTCCACCACCACGGACAGCTCCTGTGCTCCAGCCACCTCATCATTCCGTGTCCCTTCCCCAACACACTGCACAGCTGCCGCATCCCTTGTAACATCCGACATTCTCTCCCACATCAACTGGCTCCCCCACAGCCCTTCCCCCAACACACTTTTCAGTTGCTGCACCCGCATGCAACAGTTTCCCCCGCAGCCTTCGACCAACAGAACTCCTAAAAGGACGGATCCCTCCACCTTGCCTCCAAGTCTGGAATCCAGCCGTTGCCACCAGACACCGTTCCACCGGACCAGGTTGCCGATCCTTCACCGCCAGTGACAGCATCCCAGCCTCTGCAGCTCCATTCACACAACTGACAATAGGGGAGTTTCTTCTGATACACTTCCATGTTAGTCTCCTTTTAGTCCCTTATTTTCAGAATGTTTTAATCCCATTTTCTGGCAGATTTTTTCTTATCCATATACACACACTTGACAGGACTTGACAGGACTTTCCCTTGCAGTTTAACATCAAATTGTTGCCACTCAATAGTTTTGAAACACATAGTGCTACATTGCTTCTTCTTTATACTCCAATCCATCCGGCTGTGGCGCTCGTGTGTTTTTTTTCTTGTTTTAAGCACTTTAAAAACTCCTCATTCAACTCTGTAGCTGTTGGCATTGTGGAGCAATGTATTGTTACAAACCTCAATAAGTAGTTAAATCACATCTCATTTACGCTTTACTTTTTTATGGAGAGCAGAATCTTGGCAGCCTGCCAGCCTTCTAATGTAAACAAATAACAGGTGCTTATAAGCTGCTAGAAACCAACTGAAAAACCAACTTCAGATTCTCTGTAGTGATCAAAGTTTTTTAGGATTAATTAATTCACAGTGCATGCTTACCTATGCATCTAGAGAGGTCAGTGATAGCTTGCTATAAAGCTCTTCTACCGCTTAAGAATATGAAAACATTTTAATTTCCAAAGTCTAGGCAGTGAGGTAGGCGGAAAACAGACAAAACACGAATACCCTAAATATAATAGCAGAAAAAACTAGAGAATTTCCTGCAGCTCAAAGCTTCCTGAAGAACTTTATGCACAAAGCTTGCATCGGAAAAGGCCTGAATATCCACCTGCTAAAACTTTTAAAAGTCTGAATAAAAGACCAGGTGGCAACCCCCAAATCTGGCAAACAGTTGCCTGATGCTGAAAAGCCCAAGAAGCACTCATAGATCTAGCAGAGTGTGCTTTGACAGGAAAAGGTTGGAATCAGATCCTTAAAGGAGAACTATGGGGTCAGGGCTTTTCCCAATAGTTCTCCAGAGTGAAAAGCACTCCTCATAGTTCTCCTTTAAGACCATAAGCTTGAATGTTACATTTGCCTGAGGCACCAAAAAATGGTGGTTCGAGAAGCTGGTTCCTCTGTGCAGGGACCATTAGGAATGACAGTCAGTCATTCTTCCTAATGGAAGCAGCGGCTGCAAGGTAGACACATGCAGCAAGAACTACATCCAATGTACGGAAATCTCCTTCTAATGTACTGGAGATAGACAGAGGGACAGAAGCACAATATTCTGGTTGAGGTGAATGGCCAAACTCACCAACATCTTGTCCTTGTTTAAGACTAGAAAAGGTTCTTTACAGGGCAAAGATATCAGTTTAGACACACACCTACAAAACTGGTGGAGACAAGGAATACAACCATGTGGGTGGGAGTGGAATGGGGAATAACCCTAATGAGTTCAAAAGGAGGTTTTGCAAGTGCCAAGAGAGCCAAATTCAGGGGAGCTACATGAGAAACGTAGTGTACAAAGGTCTTAAAGAATGGGAGGCTAGCAGCTTCTGGAATAAGATTTAATGTGCAAACATGTGGCCCTTTGGTCCAAGCCTGATTGGAAAAAGGTCAGGATTCATCCCACAAAGTATCTTTTGGGATGAAAATTGTTTTCTTTACACCAAGCAAAGGGAGCATGATTGATGTAGAGAGGTGGACGCTGGCCACTGACGTGATATTGCACCCTTCCCTATGGCACATATAGAAGGATTGACACAGGAGGGGGTGGAGTTCAAAGGGATGGACAGAGTGTACCATAAGACCGGTTGTCTTAGTCTGGATAGATGGCATCATTGGTTTAGTTAAAAAGCCGGAATCGGAAGCTGCAAGTGATTACGTGTTAGGGGTGGATTCTGGCCATTGGTTACTGAAACTAGACCCTCCCCATGGGTGTCTATAGGAGTGACAGAGATGAGGGGAGATTTGAAGGGGCCGGACAGGATACAAAGTGGGTTGTTGCACTAACAGGGGATGGAACTACTAGTTTGGGTAGAACAGGATTCAGCACCTTTGTGAACACCCACAAAGCCTTAGAGAGACCAAAAGGGAAGTGCTACAATTTATAAATGGACTGGACCCAAGGCAAAATGCAAGAATCTTTGGTGCGGTGGAAAAATTGGTACATGCAGGTAAGCAATAGGGATGCCCAGATACCAAGTACCGTACTTGGTACAAGTGCCGATACTTTTTCAGTTCCAAGACTAGACTAGAGAAAAACTCAAAAGTTAGGAGGCAGCTGTCATTTTTAACCACTTGCTGACGAACGACATCACTTCCTGCACTCAGAAGAGGAGGAGATCAAACTGAGCTTGTGTACTGAGCTCCGTTTGATCTCCGGCCACAGAGCTGCTGTGCTGGTCCCGGGTTCGCACCGGGCACATCGGAGCTCAGGATCGCCAGCAGCGGCTGAGGGGGGGGGGCGCACACCCGCACGCTTATTACAAGCGATCGGGCGTCTTTACAGACGCCCAAACGCTTGTATGTAAACAGCCATCGCTGGCTGTTTACATTGCAAGCTGAATTCCCGCTAGGCGGCGGGCACGAGCGCGACAAGGTGGTACGTTTAAAACGCCCACCCGCATTCAAGAAGCTGCTGTCCGGCCGTTTAATTACAACAGCCGGACAGCAGGTGGTTAAGGAGCATTGGCTACGGCGTTCCTGAGATTTGTGCATCCGTGTTTTAATGTATGATTTGTTAATATATTTTTTTTTCCCCAGACCAAGTACAAGTATTAATACTTTACCAAGTACTCATACAATTACTGATACCTTTTTCTTTAGTGTCATGTGACAGTTTTTCTAAAACAAAATAGACTAATGATTTCAGGACAGTGGTGGAGCGCCAGGGCCCAGTCACAGCTGCATCTGCTGTGACCTTGGTAGTTCTTGGAAAATGCCAAGTTATCAGCAACCTTGATGCCCACGGACACCAGGAATGCAGAGAAAAGCAATACCTGACCTCCCTGATTCCATGTGAAACTTATGAATCTGCAGGAACACATTGAGAACCTTTCGGTCCAAGACAGGTACAAGACAGGTCACATCCCTTCAGGTATCATCCCTTCATCCGTATTGGAACCATGAAGAGATTGGAGTAGAACCCCTGGAATCTCTATCTTTCTGGGGAACAGGAATGACTACCCTGGAGGCTAGAAGTTGATTCAATGCCTTGTGCAACTCCCCTCTGCATTGGGGGAAAATGGGCATATTGGAGGGCAGAAACTAGGGGGTATAGAGGTAGGGGTGTGATGACAGACATTGGGGAGCGCACATGGCATGCACACCCACTGTATAAACAAGGAAGTTTATAAATGTGCTGTTCTTACAGCAGTTTGCCCAACCAGCCTCTTAACTACAATAGCATGTCGGGAGGCGGTTATGTTCAACTGCTGGTAGGAAAAACATCACTTAAGTATAAGTATTTTATTGTGTATTTAACTGGAGTTCTACTTTTAGACCATCACAAGATAAGCATAAATATTACCTTTTCCATGTCTTTAAAATCATCATCTAGTCTGGTCCCTTCTGCTCCTCCAACTTTTTCACTCACAAGCTGAAAAGGCAAAAAAAACACACATTACAAAATGTCTGATAGGACCTTAGATTAAAGGAGAACTATGAGGCGAGTGCTTTTCACTCACCTCATAGTTCTAGCCGACCTGTGACAATGAGACCGTCACAGGTCAGCTCAGTAGATCGGGAGGTGAGCGAACACATACCGGGTTCGCTCACCTCTCGATCCTGTCACGGCTCTCTGCCGTGACAGGGGGAGGGGCTGGATTCCCCTCTCCTAGCTCCGATCTGCCAGCGCTGACTGGCGGAACGGACGGGGGAGGGGTGGGTACACCTGGCTTTGCCTCTAGATGGGTAGAGCCAGCTGTCACTCACTCAGCTGGGCGGATCCCGTCGTCTAAGTCGGGATCCGCTCCGGCTTCTCAGTATACTATTCCTCGCGGTATACTGAGCTTAGGGTAACGGGAGGACGCTAGTTTGTGTCCTCCCATTACCCTAAGGAGAACTATGGGGAAAAACACTGACCCCATAGTTCTCCTTTAAAGCAATCATCTTTGCTTGCGTTCCTTTTAGTAATACAAAGGAACCATCCCCACTGCTGTATATAGTACACATTCTCAATCATAAATAATATATATATCATGCCTATGAATTACAGTAGACTACCTCTTAACATTTTATGCTGTTTTATTACCGTTTTTTACTATACCTATTCCAATTCTTTGTGTACAAAAAAAAAAAAAAAATGAGCCACTGCTCTGGCTCATTCATTTGTGTGTGTAAATTTCAGATTGAGTGAACGAGATCTGTAAATGTGTTTTGTTTTTTTACAAAAGGTAAGGAAAGGCTGGTAAACGGTGAAATGGGTGACTGAATAGATGAATGTACATATATTTCCAATATTTCATATTCACCTAACCAAAAAACGGCCACTGGCTTATTTGCAAAATAGTGCTGAGCCAAACAGGTTAACAGGAACAGAAACAGCTGAGGGAATATAATTTGAACAACTATACTCAAAATATGATGTTGGGAGGATAAGCCTTCAAATCACACTACATGGAAATAGTAAGCAAGCCAAAGTGGTCTTGATGGAAAAGATGTAACCAAAATGCCATTTCTCTCCCTCAAAAAGCTCATCTATGCACAAAAAACAGGACTGGGTACAGAAAAATGGCAACAGGTACACTGGACTGAGGTTACATTTTTGGCTTCAACATAGGGCAATTTGTTTGTCAATGGGCTGGAGAACCATATCTCAAGTATCTGAAAGGAACAGTGACTCACAGTGAAAGATCCTTGAAGATTTGAGGATGCATTTCTGCAAATTAAGTTATTTGGTCAAACTTCATTCAAAGCACCCTCATTGCTGAGAAATACGGGCAGATCATTATCCATCATACAGTAGTATGTAATACAGCAGCCATGATCTTGGTACCGTTCTTTTTAGCAGAGAGGCTCCAGGGACCGGTCTAACAGCCGGCCAGCTGTCAGGTTCAGGCAAATATATATAATGTATTAAATGAATGATAGAACTGTAAACTCCATAAGGGTCGCTAGGAGGAACTCTGATGGGTAGCGTTTTAATTAAGTATCGGTAACAGGATTGGGTATTCATTTTTATCGCATACATTTTACTGCACACTGTACATTCTTCCAAATTGGGGTATTTTATACATTTTCCACTGCATCCCTTTTCCTTTGAGTTTGACGTTTATTTAGAACAACTTTATAATTCAGCCTCTAGTGGGTCCTGGGTGGAACTGGCCAACGTTATGCCCAGATACTTTATTCCCCTGGGTTTCCACAGAAAGTTGTGGCCTGTGTTTTGTTGGGCTTGGGAAAAGCCAAGAGGTAGAGCTTCCAATTTATCAGAATTTTAACATTTATTTAATGTTGACAGCAAGCACGGAAGCATAATAGTGGTGTAGTGGTCAGCGTTTCTGTAACTATCCGAGGCAACCAAATAGGAACAAATCCGCGATAAACACAAGGGCACCGAGGCCAGTGATGGAGAATTGGACAGGTTCTAAAAGGGAGGAGTAATAAGCGCAAAAAGCCTCAGCAATTTCTGACGCTAAGTTCACAACCAAACCCCGGCTGAGATTTCAAGACAGAGACAAAAGTTTAAAGCTGGCCATACACCTTACAATTATCTGCAGCTTTTCTGTGGTCAGATGGAAAAGGTGCAACAGATTCCTCCATCTACACTTAAAAGGAGAACTATGAGATGAGTGATTTCCACTCACCTCATAGTTCTAGCCGACCTGTGACAATGAGACTTCACAGGTCGGCTCAGTAGATCGGGAGGTGAGCAAACACATACCAGGTTCGCTCACCTCTCGATCCTGTCACGACTCTCTGCCGTGACAGGGGGAGGGGCTGGATTCCCCTCTCCCCGCTCCGATCTGCCAGCGCTGACTGGTGGAACGGACGGGGGAGGGGGCGGGTACAGCTGGCTCTGCCTCTAGATAGGCAGAGCTAGCTGTCACTCACGCAGCTGGGCGGAACCCGTCATCTACGTCGGGATCCGCTCCGGCGTATCAGTATAACGCGAGCTGTAGCTCACGGTATACTGAGCTTAGGGTAACGGGAGGACGCTAGTTTGTGTCCTCCCGTTACCCTAAGGAGAACTGACACTGATCCCATAGTTCTCCTTTAACTGTGTAGATGGAGTAATCTTACAACCATCGCAAGACAAAAGTCTTGCGATGGTTGGAAGGTGTATGGGCACCTTTAGACCTTTGTTGACGAGATGCATGTGCTATGGACCAGCTGCACTGCTTACTGTTCAGTAGCCTAGTGGATAGCACTTCTACCTTGCAACACTGGGGCTCCCTGGTTCGAATCCCAGCCAGGTCACTATCTGCAAGGAGTTGCATGTTCTTGCGTGGGTTTCCTTCGGGTACTACAGTCTCCTCCCAAACTCCAAAGAGGTTGAAAAGGAAGGTTAATTGGCTCCTGTCTAAATAGGCCCTCATATGTATGCAGGTGTGATAGGGGCCTTAGATTGCAGCAATTGCTCGCTTCTGTTCTCATCGGCCGCTGCAGCTACAGAGCGGCCGATGAGAAGAGAGAACACAAGGGAACGATCGCCGTGGTAGTGTCCCATCTCTGGTCCCGCCGCCGGCGCTCCTCGATGACATCCGCTGTCCTCTGCAGCTTCCTCTGCCCACCTCAGCTGCCAGGCTGGGAGGAAGACTGCAGAGACGGTGAGACCGGCCATCCAGAAAGTTAGCAGATAGGACATTGTGTGTGTATGTTGAGTGTTGCCACCATTTCACTGTGCCATATTGCGCTAGCGAGCCAGCAGAACTCTCCCACACGCACAATGTGCATTAAAGGGCAAGTTCACTTTCCCAGGTAATATGGGAAAATGGAATTACCCGATCAAATCTGGCCCCCGTCTCTCCCAAAACCCCCCGGCTATACTTACCTTTCGGCAAACAGTCCTTACCCTCCGGCGGTACAGGTGTACTGTCCTTACCCCGTACTGTCCAGCGCAGTCCTGCCCCATGCATTTTGAATTTCGATGAAAATTGCAAGCACTCATTGGTCAGCGTGGTCTGGGAACCACGCTGACCAATGAGAAGCGCTATTTAGCACAGACCAATACAGTTTTGATTAGGGATGCACAGATACAGAGTATTTGGGCAAGTACTTGTACTCGCCCAAATGCTCGATATCTTCTCCAATAACGGAACTTCTGGTCAGAGGAAGATTTCCTCTGACTGGCAGTGCCGTAGGGGGAACATGGAGCCAGCTTCAACGTGCAATCAGGAAGCGGGGCAGCGACTAATGACCCGCCTCCCAGTTTCCTGATTGGAAATCAGGTCATTCCCCGCCGCCCGGTTTCCTGATTGGTCAGGAAGCTGGCTCGATGGTGATTGGCCGGGAAACCGGCTTCCAAGCCATTCACAATCAAGCCGGCCAAACAACATGGAGTCTGCTTCCCCGCAGTCAGGAAGCCGGGCAGCATCTCATTACACGCTGCCCAGCTTCCTGATTGCACGGGAAGCCTGCTCGATGAGTACCGAAAGCAAAATATCGGTACTCGTACTCTATACCCAAAAACCGGTATTGGTGTATCCCTAGTTTTAATTAAAACTATTTTTTTTTTGTATTGGGACAAGTAGATTGTTATGAAGGACAAGTAGATTTGGCCCCTGCTTTAGCCCTTGGACAAGTAGTTTTTTGAAAAATTTCCACACCCCTGGTCTGCTGCTGGGAACTATTGTGGTAGCATTAACTTTGTAGTAGTGGTATTAGTCTGCGAGCTGCTGTGTATAATTCTATAGGCTGTATTGTATTAATCTGCTGGGGAATCACTGTGGTAGTAACTGCGTTGCATTGGGGGTATTAATCTCCTGAGAAATGACTGTGGTAATAACTGTGTTAATAATAATGATTGGTAGTATTAATTTGCGTGGGAATTAATGAAGTTATTTTGAGTTATATCTGGTCCTGAATTAAATAAAAATATATAAAAATTAAAAAAAAATTCTTCCATGAGTGGGAATGCAACCCGGTGCACATCTTGCTCAATGTATGTGTTTCTTGAACATGCATTCAAGGGCGAATACTGTTGCGCCCGATGTGAGCTAGTTGTTTGTTTGGAAGCCTAGATTCTGGATCCAAAACAATAAACTGGCAACACTGAGGAGCATAAACAACATGGAAAGGATCTGACTCATTAGGTTCTGTTGGAGGGTGGTATAGGAGGAGGAGGGGGGCATGGAGGAGTAGGATCCCGAGGCGGGTAGCTGGGTTACCATTAGAAGGCGAGGTGTAGTGCGAGAGAGGCTAGCCCCGAATTGATACACCCCCAATAAATATGCCAGGTTGCAGGATGTTGGGGATATTA
>NW_017309540.1:0-793 GCF_000935625.1 Nanorana parkeri
AAAAAAAAAAAACTTTAGGCACATGTGGACTAATGATGACAAAGACTGTTTTTGTGCTATATGTGTGACCACTAAAATGTTAGCAAAATGAAAGTTTTCTTTAAAAATAGGACAGAACCTAGGTGTAGAAAATGTAATATGCCTTTTACACCTTATCCTCCATAATCTCTGTCATTTCATCAGCCATCCATTCCTGATGTATACCTTTGCCCATATGAATGTTCACCTAACGGAGCAAGGATTTCTCTGCTCTCATGCTACTTTATCCAATTGTAAGACATATGTCGGCCAATTATATTTGGGGGAAGATTGGTGGAAATAACATATTGTAAGTGGTAATGTGTTTCTATGTAAACTTGAGAATAAAAATACTCTCATTGTCATTGCTGTCATTTCCGACCCCTTTCTGTTGCCCGGCTTTTGGGCTGATCTTTAACTACTTATGGAGCTACTGACATGGAATATAGGTGAGGAACTCCTGAATTCTGGCCTGCATACTTGTCCCAGCTCAGTGGTTTGCTCAGTAGATTTAACTCTACTACACTGCAAGAAGGCTGTTTGCAGCATGAGCCTTGCGTGTTTGCTCAGGACCATAGACCCATACAACTTGGGGTCTGGACATACAGTACATAGACTGTGCAAAAGGCACATCTAAATTTAATAAAACAAATTATCAGGGACCAGAGGCTCAAAATGGTTTTTTAGGCACATTATGTAGCCTTCAAATTTTCTTAAAAACATGATATTTATTAATACTGTAACAAGGACACTCCACTGTAGACCGGAGGTGCAA
>NW_017309540.1:4792-7149 GCF_000935625.1 Nanorana parkeri
AATGTAAAACTTTTTGAACTGCTGGTCTATACACAGGGTAATCTCTTGTGTGTTGCAACATACAAATCATATCATAAAGTTCAATATGATGATGGCTCCAAAAAAGAATGATGCAATATTGGATGTAAATCACTCAAGGAGAGAGCGTTACCGCCAGTCGAGGGAGAGGCTGGCTTGTATCGCTGCAGATCATGTTTTTAAGAAAATTTGAAATCTACATAATGTGCCTAAAAAACCTGACTTCGAGCCTCTGGCCCTGTTATTTGGTGTCAGTGTATTCATTGGAGGTGTGGCACCCAAACCTTCCTCTGCTGAACACTCTCTGCACATCTAAATTTAATGTTGCAACTTACAGAAAGGGAAGGGAAATCTCCCTATCAGGGACACAAAAAGTAATAAAAACCTGACATAGACTCTATGGCCCCATGCGCACGGGCCTCCTGCGTTAAACACAGAAGATGATATCTAGGAAGTATAAACAACTTTAGTTCTTCCCGGATTACTTTTTCCTGTGTTCTGATGTTCCTAAGTTTAGCTGTTTTTAGCATCATTTACATGCGTTTAGCCCTGTAAAACCAGGCTAAATGCTCCCAGGATGCAGGAAAATCTTGTTTAAGTAAATACACCTGGAAGCATGTATTTAATTCCTGTGTGTGTAGGGCCTAACCCTTCTCTGTTTTGGCAAGAATTGGGCAGCACAATCTGGAGTGTCGGATGCCTGTGTCCTCCACTGTGTTAAAAGGCTCCATCCTTTGATCCCTACATCACTGCTGTGTCCTGTAGTGACCTAGGGATCAGACATGAAATCAGAGCGTTTGGCAGGGGATACAGGGGTCCAACACTCCTGAAAGTGTTGAATGCAAAAACAATTGTGGATATTAAGATGCTCTTCTACGTTTTTTAGTTGTATGAGCCATATAATGATTACATTCAGGCATGTAAAAACACAAAACTTTGGGCACATCTGGAAATATGGGCACAAAGACCGTCTTTATGCTATACGTGAGACCACTAAAGTGTTAGCAAAAAGAAAATGTTCTTCAAAAATTAGACAGTGCCTAAGTGTAGGAAAAACCAACAAATTCAACACTCATGTTATACCTTATCCTCTATAATCTCTGTCATGTCATCGGCCATCCATCTTCCTGACATAGACCTATGCCCATGTGAATGTTCACCTTTACAGAACTGAGCAAGGATTTCTCTTCTCCCTTACTACTTCAACCCAATTTTAACATAAATGCCAGCCAATTCTAACAGGTTGTTAGTCTCTGCTCTAGAATCCACTCTTCTGGAGTAGACAAACTTAAGCCTTGTTTTAATATTAGTGCCCTTAGATTTTTTTTGGCCAGCAGTGGAGTTGTTCAGAAGAGGAAATGTAGTGCAACATGTCAGGAATAGCTGCGGTAGTCATATAAACATCGTCTTTGAAGATGATCGTTCCTTGTTACGCAGTCCACTAAATCTCTATCAGACACAAAAGTTCACGACCCTTTCATTTTCTAGAAATAAAACAAAAATGAATCTTAATGAAAATAAACTTCCAGCTCAAATTCATATTAAACAAGTTGACCGAGAAGTTGGCCATCGCCCAAAGTAGGATCAACTCTCCGCTCCCTACTGCCGTTAGAATGCCGCTTGGCTCCGACGTACAGAATCTTGGCCTGAAGATATTGCAGAGCTTCCAACATAATAAAAACCTGTGACTCATTACAGCTAACTAAATATGTATCCTGCAACCACTCCGTAGCAAAAATGTTGCAGCTATGTTAAAAATAAGCTTTTCAAATTTACAGAGCTGAAAAAAGAGGACAAAAATAATGACAAATAGGGGATTGGATGTGAATGGGGGCACCAAATTTAGCTTTGGATTAGAAGTACTGTGTACTGCTGACACACGGAATGTCTTTTCAAAAATTGGAAAGAAGGACTACAGGCAAGTGTAATAATCTCAGTTTTATCCAGTCCAGTAGCTTTTGATTTATTATTATTTTTGACTGAAAGTAATTCTTGATGTGATTTTAAAATTATACTTGACTTTCCATAATTAGATTTTTGCATTTCATGCACGGATTTGTAAATGTCCAGCTATTGAACATTTAT
Source organism: Nanorana parkeri (assembly GCF_000935625.1). Classification (NCBI taxonomy): domain Eukaryota; kingdom Metazoa; phylum Chordata; class Amphibia; order Anura; family Dicroglossidae; genus Nanorana; species Nanorana parkeri. Next base: position 6,896 of record NW_017309540.1, read on the forward strand.
ATATGTCGAAATGTGATTAGTAACCCTGCTTAAAGTGGATATAAACTGTAACTGAATGACAATGTAAAAAAAAAAGAACAACCTCCACATATGAATAAGCGGCTACATCATCTGAACTCCAACAGAGCACATTATACAACAGATTTATTATACAAACATTCTTTAAGGTATCAATCTATACACAACACATATATGAAATCCCCCGAATAAAAACACTTAAAGTGACACTAAACTCAGGAGTTAAATCTCTAAAA
>NW_017309540.1:11194-20056 GCF_000935625.1 Nanorana parkeri
GGACAGGAAGTTCAGGGAAGCAGAGCTGAGAGAGTTGGAGATGTTTTGAAACATGATGACTGTAAATACTTAGGAAATGCTTTGCTGAGCAATATATATTTGTTTGATCGGGCTTTATTATTGAAAAATAAGTTTGAGTTGAGTACTACTTTAATAACAAATAGCTCTTTGTGGTTCAGTTAGTGTATGTGTGTGTAATAGAAGTTGTAGTAAGAGTAGTAGTATTGCCACACAATCCTATTAGATAGCATTTATATGTACCATTATATCATTTGAATCGATACATGTCCAGTTCACAAGCAGAAGAAAGGAATGGGGTACAACAGTAAAACAAAGTTACACAAGACAGAAAAGAGATGGACTTACCAGTCCCTGCTGTCCAATCACTTGCTTATGGCGGGGAGGTGACCAAATTCTAATTGCTTAAATGCAAGTTGTAAAAAGTCAGGTCATCAATCTGGATCAGCTGCCTTTCAGTCCCATGTAAATTTCAGGACAGGACAGATGGAAATAAAAATCCTCTGCCAGGTAAAATAGATCTTGTATATGTATTTCCCCTGTGTGTCAAGCTGTTTGCCCGGAGTTCAGATTTAAAGGCTGTTAAACTTGAGTGGCCATAAAGAAAACCCACCCTGAGAGAAAATATTGTAGGCTGCTGGCATTACTGCAACTGCCTGGCTTCATGCTTTCCAATGTCTTCATTTTTTTTTGAGACATCTACCCACAGCAAGCATGTAGCATGTGAAATCAGAGGTGAATAAAACTCCTGAGCTACATACTTAGTGTAAATACTAAATCCATTTATTCCTCATGGATGAATCAATGGAAGCTCTTTAATAGGTTAGACGGAGCTCACAGACGTGCAGGGCCGCCGTCAGGGGGGTTCCGTCGATACTCATGTAAGGGGCCCGGCCTTCCTTAGGGGCCCGGCCGTGACCCTTACATGAGTATCGGCCGCCGGTGACAGACGAGGAGGAGCCCTGGCCCTAGCAGCGCCGGGCCCCATCATTGCCGATCCAGCAGCATAGGAGCAGTCTGGGGCCCCATCAGCGCCGACGATTGAGCGATCGGCGGGCTGCATTTAAAAATAGGAAATTCGCGCAACATCCGCGGGAAAAGGGGTCTAGCAAGCGCGACATGCGACCGCGACGGGCGACATGGAACTGTACATTAAGACAGCTCCATTGAAAATCATTGGCCGTCGACTTCTTGCAATATTGCGCTGCAAAAATGCGTGATATCGCGGCGGAAATCGCTGGATTTTCCGCTCAGTGTGAATCGGGATCGCAAGGCACATTGTGCCTACAGTGCGTTCGGGTGCTGTGCGATTAAAATGCTGCAAGCACTATTTTGATTGCACGGCACACGAACGCACTGCAGGCACAATGTGCCTTGCGATCCCGTGCTGGCGATCTCATTGCAGCCGGAGGGCGTGACTACAGTGCCATTCACTTCAATGGCTGCCACTCCCCCTCCAGCCCGGCAAAAAAGTGAGTCGGTCGCAATGCGGGCAGTGTGTTCTGGCCAGAATCAAGCCAGAGCGCACTGCTTATGGTGTGAACTAACCCCAAGCCCTGCGTCCAGTAGACATGTGCGATTCGTTTCGGAAAAATTAGTATTCCGGACGAAATTAGTTAGCGGTAGTCTGTACGCAATTTCGTTTGTGGACGAATTTTCATTGCAGCAGTGACAAAAAGAAAAAAATGTTAATGTTCACTTTGCTGCAATGAAGCGAACGATACGAACATGAAACGAAAATGAACATTCGTACAGACTACCACTAATTAATTTCGTCCGAATCCCGAAAAAAGAAAAAACGCAAAATTGGAATCAAAACAAGATGAAACTCAACATTTTTTTTGCCGATGCACATGTCTACTGTCCAGCGGGTCAGGAAGGCCTGCGTCCAGCAGGTCAGGAAGCCCTTCGTCCAGCGGGTAATGTGACTGTGGGGGGACATTAGAGTGTAAGCTCCTCAGTACAGAGACTGATTTGACTGGCTCAGTGTTCTCTGTACAGCATTACCATATATATATATATATGTATAATAATAATAGTGTGACTGGCTCAGCGTAGCGGCGGTGCGGGGGGGTTGGTGCCCTGCAGACGTGCACTTCAAGAAATGGTAAATTAAAGCCGGACTCCAGCCAGCTTAGCTTTGGATAGGGTGAGAAAGAGCTTCTGTCAGCAATTTATCACTGTCTGCCCCCCATTAGAAATGTTTATTTTTCCCTGTTCCTTTAACATCTGTACAAGAGCAGTAGGGAGTCACCTGGACAGGAAGGCAAAGACAGCAACAAAAACATTGTCAGAAGTTCACATTTTTCCCCACAAACTGTGTTTTTATCTGTGTGTCCATTGGAGAGATTTTACAGGAAGTCAGTAGAAGTCTCCCAACAGGGACATAGACAGCAACAGGAACCTGGCAGGAGCCCAAACCCTTCCCCGCTATATACAAAGCAAAATAAAACATTTTAGCTGGAGTTGGGCATTGAGCAAAGTAACTGAACAGGTCGCTAGGTTGAGCGAGGAAATATGTTCTCCTCATATACATGTATACTTATGTATCATGTTATGACAGAAGCTGTACGCCAACTTTACATATGTCTATTATCTAATATCTCTTTGGGAGCCACAAACACTGCCATATAAGGCTCAACACAGGAAGATAGGAATGGAACAAGTTAGTAAACCTTGCCCAGTGGCTCCTGAATCTGATTAGCTAGTGGCAGAGGGATCTGCGGAGCACCTTCTTTCACCATTCCCAAAGGTCTTAAAGTGCTATTAAAGTCAAAATGTTTTTTAAAGGAGAACTATGGGGTCAGTGTTTTTCCCCATAGTTCTCCTTAGGGTAACGGGAGGGCACAAACTAGCGTCCTCCCGTTACCCTAATCTCAGTATACCGTATGTCCTAGATTGTTCACTTCTCCTGCCTTCTCCAAACTCTTCACCCTTTTGTGAATAACCCTGTCAGTATCCTCTAGTGTCTATGGCTAGTTTAAAGATGATGAAACAAGATTACAGCAGATATGTGCAATTGACATGGTGAAGCCTCAGTCAAAGTCAGCAGAAAATCGACACTCTTAAGTCTTGTCATGTAATCTCAAGGAACGTGTCATCTAAGGTTATCTTAGGTATTGCCCTACTATGGCTCCTGTGTAACATCTGAAGAGAGCTCTAGTCAAAAGCCAGATAGTTGCCAGTAAGCAGAAGGGATAGTTTACAATCTCAAATTCCACAGACAATTCCTTTTTAAGATGGACCACACCTCTAAAACACCTGTGAGTGGAGGCCTATTAGAGATCACTTTACAGTGTTGATGTCTTGCTGTCATTTTGCAAATAGGACGTGTCAAATGTGTAACAGAGCAAGTCTGCGGGATGATTAATTACCTATTTTTATTTCTTCTCACTCATTCATAATTGATCAGTACTTTGGCAGGGCGCTGTAAGGCTAGCGAACAGCAACTTTCCTGAGTGTGCAATTGTATCTGTGCATTGTTGGCAAGATTGAAGGACCTAGATTATTCACTAGTGCTAAAGTATCCTGTTTAATGATTGCAAACAAAATATTTATGAAGCTCCAAATGATCTTCTAATGAGTTCATGATAACGTGATTGTACTTAGCTACCTAACAACGGCATATCAACCATTTATTGGAAGAAGCCCAATAGTATTGTAGAGCCCCCTTGACCCCAAGATGCCTGAGGTGGACCCCCAAAGGGTAGGGAGGGCCGACATTTCACTCTCAGAGGCAGATCCTTAGCCAGTGAAGGAACATGTGCTTGACAAATTGGGGGTCAGTCACTTTAAGCGCCTTTTTTAATGTTTTTAAATGCTTTATTGAGGAACAGATAGAGTATAGGGCTTCAGACATCCATGGTAAAAAACCAGACACAGATTCCAGACTCACCAATCCCTTCAAGCTTCCACAGTGCAGAATTATCAGTAGAACAGGCTAACACTGTGCAGTAGAACAACAGCTGAATAGGGATGTGCATGAGATCTTCTTTGGGAGAGACACCAGACCTATTTCTGAGGTCCATATGAGCTCCCGGTACCTCCAACAGTCATAGGGCTCCTGTGGTTCTCCTCCCAGATAGTTCCAGACCCCACCTGGGTCAACATGTGGCCTCCTCCATGTTTAAGGCCTTGTCCGCTTCTCCATCCTTGTGCATCTCATCCCCAGGCTAAGCCTGGGACTGAAGATCGAGTACATGGCAATCCCCTGAGTAATATCCGGTAAGGAGTGCAGCGGGAGATTTATACACATACCAGTTTTGCCAAACACAAAGCAAAAAACCCCAGTAGCAGCCCTACTAAACTGCTTTGCACTACGATCCGCAAAACAGAGAAGGGTATGTGCACACAATGGGTTTTAGATTAAGATTTTCAGTGTATACAATATTATTTGTCAGTGTAAATGTTCAGGTTATGGTTAGGTTGGCTAAAATGAACCAGAAAGGCACTCGGTATACTGCCAAATTCAATAGGTAATGATTTGTACAGGGAATTAAGGAATGCAGGGTTAAGATAAAGTACTGGGTCCCATAGTAGTTACATGGCCTTCTATGGTTGTAGAGAGCTCATTACCAGAGGCAATAGAAGATTTTGTAGATTTCTGCTTGAAAATGTTCCTAGTGTTGAAAAACTGACCAGTTGTACAATTAACCTTTTCTTCTTTTTCAATAAAATATTGAAAACTATTGGTCATCTTCTGGGGTAAAAGGACAAAAAAAGTAATTAGTATTACATAAATGTTAGTATTATGATCTCTCACAACAGTACTGTGCATGGCACACTTATATACTCTCCCTTCTATGTATGAAGGTATTCCATGAAGTGACAGTAGCCAGCTCTGGGTAAGTAGACTATTCATGCTGATGCACAGACAGATGTGAAGCATATTCTCTGATTCTATAAGATATAAGCCATTTTTACCGCTTGGTAACAAGAGGTAATTGTAGCAGAGATGTCCACACCAAATTTAGTAGCATTAGTATGTATCAGTTAACTTGACAATAATTCTAGGACTAATCTGTCAAACTAAATCATTTTTTATATATATTTTTAAAGACATACAGTCTAAGGCATTTATTTGGTACACATTTTATACACATGCCCTGCTTTTTTATTTTCATTATTATAAGTTGACAAATTAGTAAAAATTTTTTATTTTAAATATAAACTATTTATTTTTTACACAATGTAAAGCTAACACTGTATTTCTTTAACCCATCCTTTCTCAACCTGTGACCTATGGAACCTTATGGCTTTCCATAAGTTGCTGGGGGTTCCTTTGACAGAGAGAAATGGCAGATTGATTTCCTGCCTTGCAATGCCTGCATATTTCCAGCACCAATGTCACTCATCTGTGTTGTACAGGCCATTCTCTCCACTGATGACCAATGTAACAGAGTATTCTCATCCCTGATGACCAATGTAACAGAGTATTCTCATCCCTGATGATCAATGTAACAGAGTATTCTTATCCCTGATGATCAATGTAACACAGTATTCTCATCCCTGATGACCTCTGTAACAGAGTATTCTCCCCACTGATGACCCCTGTAACAGAGTATTCTCACCCCTGATGATCAATGTAACAGAGTATTCTTATCCCTGATGATCAATGTAACACAGTATTCTCATCCCTGATGACCTCTGTAACAGAGTATTCTCCCCACTGATGACCCCTGTAACAGAGTATTCTCACCCCTGATGATCAATGTAACAGAGTATTCTTATCCCTGATGATCAATGTAACAGAGTATTCTCATCCCTGATGACCACTGTAACAGAGTATTCTCATCCCTGATGATCAATGTAACAGAGTATTCTCATCCCTGATGACCTCTGTAACAGAGTATTCTCCCCACTGATGACCCCTGTAACAGAGTATTCTCATCCCTGATGATCAATGTAACAGAATATTCTCATCCCTGATGATCAATGTAACAGAGTATTCTTATCCCTGATGATCAATGTAACAGAATATTCTCATACCTGATGACCAATGATTTTTTCCTGATGGGAAACACCACTACCTGGAGTATTCTCATCCCTGATGATCAATGTAACAGAGTATTCTCATCCCTGATGACCTCTGTAACAGAGTATTCTCATCCCTGATGACCACTGTAACAGAGTATTCTCATCCCTGATGATCAATGTAACAGAATATTCTCATCCCTGATGATCAATGTAACAGAGTATTCTCATCCCTGATGATCAATGTAACAGAATATTCTCATACCTGATGACCAATGATTTTTTCCTGATGGGAAACACCACTACCTGGAGTATTCTCATCCCTGATGATCAATGTAACAGAGTATTCTCATCCCTGATGACCTCTGTAACAGAGTATTCTCATCCCTGATGACCACTGTAACAGAGTATTCTCATCCCTGATGATCAATGTAACAGAATATTCTCATCCCTGATGATCAATGTAACAGAGTATTCTTATCCCTGATGATCAATGTAACAGAATATTCTCATACCTGATGACCAATAATTTTTTCCTGATGGGAAACACCACTACCTGGAGTATTCTCATCCCTGATGATCAATGTAACAGAGTATTCTCATCCCTGATGACCTCTGTAACAGAGTATTCTCATCCCTGATGACCACTGTAACAGAGTATTCTCATCCCTGATGATCAATGTAACAGAGTATTCTCATCCCTGATGATCAATATAACAGAGTATTCTCATCCCTGATGATCAATGTAACAGAGTATTCTCATCCCTGATGACCTCTGTAACAGAGTATTCTCATCCCTGATGACCACTGTAACAGAGTATTCTCATCCCTGATGATCAATGTAACAGAGTATTCTCATCCCTGATGATCAATATAACAGAGTATTCTCATCCCTGATGATCAATGTAACAGAATATTCTCATACCTGATGACCAATGATTTTTTCCTGATAGGAAACACCACTACCTGGTTTGGGAACAGCAGCGTGCAGGACAGACAAGCTCTTCAGAGGGTGGTGCGATCAGCTGAGAGAATCATCTGAACTAAATTCCCTGACCTGAATTCGATCTACAGCAAGCGGTGCTGGACCAAGGCCAGGAAGATCGTAAAGGGACCCCAGCCATCCCAGCCATCCCAATAATGGACTTTTCTCTTTGTTGAGGTCTGGGAAGCGTTTTCGCTCCCTGAAGGCCAACACAGAGAAACTGAGGAGAAGCTTCTTCCCTCAGGCTATACGGTCTCTCAATCAGATCTCTATATAGACATACATTCTACTGCCTGATTAGGTAAATGTTCTTACTCTCACATTTACTGCACATCTGCACTTTAAAAAGAATGGTCAAAGAAAGGTCAATACACTGCTGGTCATCACCTTAATTCATTCACTCCGTATTGCTGCTGTTAGCACTCGCACACTTTACACTTCATACAGTATTTGCATTTTTAGTCTAATTTCATTTTTAATATATAAATTTTAAAATTTATATTTTATTTTGTGATGTAAAAGTTTTATATTATTATTGATTCTTCTCTCTACTTGTACTTCTCCCTATCCTTGTTGCAGTCGTGTAAGCATTTCACTGCATATCATACTTGTACGATTATGTATGTGACAAATAAATACATCTATCTATCTATCTATCTATCTATCTATCTATCTATCTATCTATCTATCTATCTATCTATCTATCTATCTATCTATCAATGTAATAGAGCATTCTCCCCACTGATGACCACTGTACCAGAGTATTCTCATTCCTGATGACCATTCTAATAAAGTTTTCTCGTCCCTAATGACCAATGTACCAGAGTATTCTCATCCCTGATGACCAATGTACCAGAGTATTCTCATCCCTGATGACCAATGTACCAGAGTATTCTCATCCCTGATGACCACTGTAACAGAGTATTCTCATCCCTGATGACCAATGTACCAGAGTATTCTCATCCCTGATGACCACTGTAACAGAGTATTCTCTTCCCTGATGACCAATGTAACAGAGTATTCTCCTCCCTGATGACCATTGTAATAAAGTTTTCTCGTCCCTAATGACCAATGTACCAGAGCATTCTCATCCCTGATTATTTGTATTAGCCCTTGCAGGGGGCTACCCCTCAATTTCAAGGTTTAAGTGCTTGTTTGTGTCTAGGTTAAAAAAAAAGTTATACTCACTCGAAGCTCTGAGCCGACTGGTCCATCTTGTGTCTCTCCCCCTCCTCTGAAGTGATCTAAGGCCCCGTAAATTATCAACGTCTATTCACAGTGTATAGATGTATAGAAAATCTATAGGTGTATGGCCAGCTTTAGACCTGTTGCTGCCATAGACAGAGTTGTCTCAGAACTAGGAGTACATACTGCTGCACACTTCTAGTCCATAGATACAGAGCAGAGTTACATTGATAGGGAACTGTTCCTGAAAACATTTAGCTATTGCAGATGCTGAGCAAACTATTGTGATTTAATCACATGGTTAAAAACACCAGCCTGCTCTCATGGAGCTTACAATCTAAGGTCCCTATCTCAGACATATACATATAGATATATATATATAGATACAGACATTCCTCGGTTACCGACTTACCTGCTTTGCGACCACTCGCACTTACGACGGACCGCCGAGCGACCTCCGACCTCGCGTGTCAGCGTCAGTGAGACGTGTCGCCGGCGGAAGTGACGTCCTCCGATATTCACTGCGGGTCCCGGGAAGTATTTACATTGCCCGATGTACAGTACACTGTTCGGTACTGTACATCTGCAACGCTATACTACTGTATAGAGTTCCTCACTTAACGACCAATTCGTTTAATGACCTGGTCGTAGGAACGGAACTCGGTCGTTAAGTGAGGAATACCTGTACACATATATATATA
>NW_017309540.1:20837-22407 GCF_000935625.1 Nanorana parkeri
ATATATATATATATATATATATATACACACACACACATTATATTATTCTATTTTTGATTTTCTTTGGATGTTTTTTTATGCTCGGCAGCACATTGCTGCACTGTGCAAAAATGAAACATGTAATTTTTTTCAGCGCCCACCAGCACAGTGCATTGGTGTGAACAGAACAGTAGGAAACAAAGCTATTTACTTTGTCCTTGCTTTGGGACTGTGATGGACAACACAGGTGAATGCCGCTGGTATGAATAAGCTCTATAATCTTGATGGGAATTACACCCTGTTCTCACATGTACAGTAGTGTATGTATGCATAGTGGCTACTGCCATCTAGTGGTATATTTTGATTGTTACACAACAAAAAAGTGTTTCTTGCATAGTCCCAGTTAGTGTTTATCAACTGGCAGCATTTTGACATTTGTCCATGTTTAAATTGTCTGTATAACAGGTATGTCTCATAAACATATAATCTAAAAGCCAAGTAATGTTCCGATAGCTAGCATTTATTGTTTTCAGCTGCAAAGATGTGAATCCCAAAACAAAGGCTGTGTTGATGAGGTACAAACAATGTATTTGTCTGGGCCCCCTTGCTGAATCATCCAATTCAGTCCATTAAGCCCATTACAGGTGAAACACGTGAGATGAAACAGAGTTGGGGCGGGGTGTGTGAATGAATCTGTTATTTGTTGTACTTACTGGAGTAAGTTGTATGTTCTGTGTGAGGAGGAGATGGCAGGGCTTGGAGAGTGATGTCATTGTTTTTATTAATGAATAACATAGTTGGCATTCAAGCAATGTGTAAATGGTAAGCAATGGAACCCATGTCATGCATTTTTTTATGTCTTTTTGTTGTGGGGGGCCCCTCACTTCATGTTTCACTGACATGGTATCACATGGGGACAGAGACAAAAACAAAGCACATCCATTTATTAAAGTAGGGAAAGCTTAGAACATATAACAGGTTTTTATTTCTCTGTCTCTTTCTATCCTTTGGATTCCCCCATGTTCTATTTCTTGTCTTGGTGTCTGCATGATAGGACATGACAAACTGACAGGAGGAAAGAAGCCGAGCAGGGCAGCCAGCAAGAATATCTCAAATCCAAGTTGCTCTGGTTATGAAGTTTGAGCCTGAATTGTTACATTGTGTCTTCAGCAAAATTGGTCCCACAGCATAGGTCTTTGACTACTCCCACCCTGACCATCCTTGCTCGCCCTCTTTCTCTCTCCTCCTCTCTGGCATAATGGGGTGTATCTCCTGGAGCGGCGGAGTATCATATCACTGGTTTCCTGAAAAACGGTACATATTTGATCATAGTAGATTAATAATGGATATTAAGATTTGAGTTATATTTTTTTCATTATATATAAAATATATTAAATAATTGCTAAAAACATAGACTACCTCATAACTTCCTGAAGACGCTTTGGCGAAACGCGTTGAAGTCTGGACCCACTGCACATTCGAAGCATGAAATTAAGATATTACGATGATACTAAAATGAAATATTGCTATTTTTATCAGATGAACAAATTTTATTATGTATAATGTATATAATGTGCTTTTGGAAACCCCA
>NW_017309540.1:22589-43596 GCF_000935625.1 Nanorana parkeri
GGGGGGCGCTATGCTGTGGGACCAATTTTTATTTATGAAACCATGATTTTATTTTAATATATTATATGTTTTTGATTATAAGTATTTTTCAAATAAAAATTGTCTAAGCAATCCTATAATTGAATAGGGTAATATGTATTGATATATGCCCTGTTGAATCCCTGTGTGACACCTTAGTAGCCCCATTGATATTGTTTGTTGTTGTTTATTTGTAGTGCTTATTAAAGAAATTAATCTTAGATAAGCATGAGTTTAGGTTCACACATGGTCCAAACCTGAGCTCCTATGAACATGGGAGGAAGCTCTATCAGCAGCAGCTCAATCAGCTGTGTCCGGGGAACTTCCCACCTGCAGCTGTATGCCAGAAATTGGGTGTGATGCAATGACTCCATTGACCTTATATAATGGTCACAGGGCTATATTTGGTCAATGACAATGAGGGGTGATGCTTTGTGGTTCGAGGGAGCTCATGTTCAGACTGAGTATTCCTGTTGCTGTTATGAATAAACAAGTACCTGTATTTTAGTAGTGTGGTATTCTCCTTGTTGTGTAGTACCTTAATGCACCACTGAAAAACAAGGTGGACCACAAGCCCGGCACAACAGAGAGGTGTTGGGCGCGGATCCACCTGGAATTAACAAGTTTCCTTGTGTGTCTGCAGCAGTTGGAGTTGGGAGGAATTGTCTTGAGGGTAATTTATTGCTTCGTATGTAAGTGTTACTAGTTGACTGTCCATAGCCTGGACACAGGTTCACTTTGAGAAAGTCCCTAAAGCTAAACTTATTAGGGGCTCCAGCTAATGGTTCTTTCTAACCATAGTTTAATACAAAAAAAAAAAAACTTCTTCTGCTCTGCTTACTACAATGGACTTGCAAATAATAATAAAAACAAGAACTCATCAGAGCCATAGCAACATTGTAGACAATTTGGAGAATTGCAAAATTCTTTAAATTACTGGTGTGCATAGAAAGCTATGTTTCAGTTAATACAAGAAACAGTCACACATCAGTCTTCTTGAATGCAAAGTGTCTTGGCAATTTGAAAATTACAATAATTTAGCAGTGATCACCTAGAGCTGGTCAATGAAAAAAAAAAAGCGATCTAAGTTATACCCCGAATGGAGTTATTGCTCATTTTAAAATAGAAACCACTTGGTAAAAAGGAAATTATAAACCAAAAAGGTACAAAGACAGAAAGTATAACATTAAATAGTACCGTACATCATAAAGTAACACAAAATGCTAAAATATACTCCCAAATAAAGGAATGTATGTAATAGTGTAAAACACAAAACGTCAGCCAAGATGAATACTACAATGTAAGTACAGTATTTGTATACTGTGTACATTCGTACATACAAAGTATACAAATATGTGCTAGCATAGACAACAAGCAATAAACATGTTGTCCAAAAGAACATTTGAAGAATGTGTTTGATAGTTTATCATTGTATGCAAGCACGACGCTTTCAAATGTGCTAATCATGTATCTCTACCACTAAGCCCAACAAGGATAAAATAATATTAAGATATAATATACACTGCTCAAAAAAATTAAACGGAACACTTTTTAATCAGAGTATAGCATCAAGTCAATGAAACTCCTGGGATATTGTTCAGGTCAGGTAAGTAGCAGAGGGGGTTGCTAATCAGTTTCAGCTGCTTTGGTGATGGGCAACAATGAGACGACCTCCAAAACAAGAATGGTTTTACTGTTGGAGGCCACTGACATTTTTTTCCCTACTCATCTTTTCTGATTGTTTTTCACTAGTTTTGCATTTGGCTAGAGTCAGTGTCACTACTGGTAGCATGAGGCGTTACCTGGACCCTGTAGAGGTTGCACAGGCATGCCAACTCCTCCAGGATGGCACATCAATACATGCCATTGCCAGAAGGTTTGCTGTGTCTCCCAGCACAGTCTCAAGAGCTTGGAGAGCTGGACAGGGCCGTAGAAGGTCCGTAACCCATCAGCAGGACCGGTATCTGCTCCTTTGTGCAAGGAGGAACAGGATGAGCACTGCCAGAGCCCTAAAAAACGACCTCCAGCGGGCCACTGGTGTGAGTGTCTCTGACCAAACAATCAGAAGCAGACTTCATGAGAGTGGCCTGAGGGCCCGACTGCCCGACACAGTGGAGGTCGATTGGCATTTGCCATTGAACACCAGAATTGGCAGGCCCGCTACTGGTGCCCTGTGCTTTTCACAGATGAGAGCAGGTTCACCCTGAGCACATGTGACAGACGTGAAAGGGTCTGGAGAAGCCCTGGAGAACGTTATGCTGCCTGTAACATCGTTCAGCATGACCAGTTTGGTGGTGGGTCAGTGATGGTCTAGGGAGGCATATCCATGGAGGTACGCACAGACTTCTACAGGCTAGACAATGGCACCCTGACTGCCATTAGGTATCAGGATGAAACCCTAGGACCCATTGTCAGACCCTACGCTGGTGCAGTTGGTCCTGGGTTCCTCCTGGTGCACGACAATGCCCAGCCTCATGTGGCGAGAGTATGCAGCCAGTTCCTTGAGGATGAAGGAATTGATACCATTGAATGGCCCCACGCTCGCCTGACCTGAATCCAATAGAATACCTCTGGGACATAATGTCTCTGTCCATCCGACACCGCCAGGTTGCACCTCAGTCTGTTCAGGAGCTCAGTGATGCCCTGGTCCAGATCTGGGAGGAGATACCCCAAGACACCATCCGTCGTCTCATTAGGAGCATGCCCCGACATTGTCAGGCATCCATACAAGTACATGGGGGCCATACAAACTAATGAGTACCATTTTTATTGCTGCAATGAAATGTCAGCACAATGGACTAGCCTGCTGCATCATTTGTTCACTTTGATTTTTTGGGGTGTCTTTGAATTCAGCCCTTTGTAGATTGATCATTTTTCATTTCCATCAAACAATGTGGCATCCTTTCGTTCCTAACACATTACCCAGTCCAGTATACAGTAGATATCCAGCATGATATTTTTCCCCATTGAGATCTGATGTGTTTTCAAAGTGTTTCTTTAATTTCTTTGAGCAGTTTATATAGTCAGTGTAATATTTTTTTCATTATTTCTATAATTTTATATTGTATAACCAAGCAGCATACTAAACTAATAGACATATTGACATGGTTCTCCTGCCATAATGCAGAGAAAGCACACCACACCATAAAGCAATAAATCAAATTTCTACTCAAATATGAACATTTTCTCCACATCTTACTAGGTAATTGCACAACTCGGTGTTTCCACTGGAAAGTGCCACATGTTATGGCAAAATAAAAAAATTCAAGTGACACTAAACTCAGGAGTTAAATCTTAAAATGCATTGAAGTACCTTAACTATTAACAAAAATGTATCTTATTTGTGTATTACTCGGCTGTAGATCCTCAAATCATCTCTGAATTGGAGCTGACACTGTCCTTCCTTCTGGAGGGTGGCTACTTTTGTTCCCCATGGTCCCTGTGTGTGTTGTAAAGTAGCCACCACTCCAAGCTCACTCTTGTGATGGACTATAATCTCAGGTTTAGTTTACTAATTTGTACTGAGATTGCAGTTCAGATCTGATGGCTCTGCTCTGTCTGCAGAAAAAAAAAAAAGCTATTTTACTTATCCCTCAGTCCAGCAGCTTCCTTCTCTCCGTGCAATCGTTCTCCCAGAGCCGATTCTCTTTGGCGCTCCATCCAGCGGTCATCATGTACAATGCTGGACCATCAGTTTTGCATTGTGATTGTGGACAACCCACAGTATCAGAGGACAGAGGAGAACACCAGATGGACAAGGGGAGATCCTCTTGTTCATCTGTCCCTCCTCTCCCCTTGTCCATTCACAGAGCGTCTTGCATTCTGTGAAAAGAATACAAGGCCTTTTGTGAATAGATGAGGGGAGAGGAGGGGCTCAGTACACAACACAACCCTTCCCTGTATGAATGCGTTCTTATTTCTGGAAGAAGAGCGCTATGTGTGGTATGCAGCATAAATGAAGTCAGGAAGTTCCCGGCAGAGATCCACACGCAGGATAGTCTTCATTAGAGATACTTTATTTACATTGTGGTGTTTCAAAAAAAATTCTACAGTTCTGCTTTAAGCCTAAAAGTATGTTTTGCATTGTATTCAAATGCAATGTGTATTATAATTGTATTGCAATGAAGGAAAAGTTCAAATTTTTAAATAAAATATGCGCTTAAGTTCTTCTTGGCTTCCTGCCTCCATGAGACAGCGCTCCTCCTAAACAACTGCTGTGCGTCCAATGTATATTGTGATGTAATGTATATTGTGACAATGGCCAGCTCTCTGACTTAAGACACACAGAAACAGTAAAAATAAACTACTTCAGATATAGCTGACGCTTTCTGAAAATGCTAGTGGCCTGGCTGACCTACAAGCTTCAATTCTTTCTAAATTACCAATTTGGAACAGGAATGCAGATCAGGGGAAATAACAGTAAAGTCAGAATTCATTATCCGAATACTTGCGCCAATTTGGTGACACACAGGGGTTGATTTACTAACCTTATAAACACACCACGAACATGTATACACCTGTGTAGTGTGTTCCCTCCCAGCATGATCTATGGGTGGAATCTAACACCCGCCCTACAGGTCCGTGCGGGTGCAGATGAGCGTACTCGTACGCTGACAGGATGGATCCTGTCTGCGTCCGAGCCAGGAAACACGCACCCGCACAGACCTGCACTTGAGGTGAGCGTAGGGAGGCGTATAGTCCCATAGACAAGGACGGGGGCTGCGTACTAATCACACGCAGCACGTGTCCTTCCCGGGAGCTGCCCGATACCGCCGTGCACACGGCACGGAGCTGTACGTGCCGGCCTTTTCTAGTGTGAATGAGGGCTAAAAGTCAGCAATTCCATTAGCCTTTTGTCAGTGTGTGTTGGAGTAGATAGAGACAGCTGAAAGCGATTTCACAAAGAGATAGTTATTGTGCTGTACACTACAGTGCTATAATGCCAAACTATACAATGCAATATACACTGCCGCTGCATGACAAATGTTACGAAATTGAGGGATTTAGCATTATTAGTAGGTTTTTTTATTCCGCTTATCTCTAAATGATGAATATTACTCCACTGAGTTCAACAAGACTGTAAACCCTTATAGGTTATGGTAAGAAGGAACTATAGGAATCAAAAAGCCCTTATCCCTAAACAGTGCATAGAACAGTAAAGCCTTCGTAAAACGTAATATGCCATCATATATCCCAAAAATAAGATGATTATTCCTTATTTCAGGACAGTGGGCAGAGACAAGCAATTCTTTCCCTTCCCCCCTAAACAACCAAATATACATTAAGAATTGCTGGTGTATAGTGCAAATATAGCCTAAAATTATAAGCCATTTATTCCAAACTGACTACAGCTCTTTCAGGATATTTGACATCATTAATGCAGTGTATGGAAATGCTGACTTTTATGAAGTTGGAACAAAATTGGGGGAAAAATAAGTGTTTTTGGAGGGGTGTAAATGACCATCCAAGAGAGATATGTTAAAATAATTGCTTCAAAATGTATTAGTGTTAAGTACTATTGTAAATACATTCATGATTCAAAACAAACAACGTGTTTCTTTATATGTTTAGGGGAGGGGATTGTTCCCCATCAAGATCTGAGCAACAAAGGCAGGATTTTACTTGCCTGTGTAATTCGTTGCCAGTACCAATGTCTTCCGTTCATTCTCTGTGGCTTGATTTAACCCTTGCTATGCCTAAAGACTAATGGTTAGTTATCTTCAGATCTGTATATATAGATGAATATATGCCCATAAAGAGAGAGATGGTGAATCGTCGTTTTTTGGCGTCTCGAGGTCCCAGAGTATGACCCATTCCCCCCCATATCGCATAAGAATCAACCCGGCATGTTAGTTGTACATACAGATAAATATCCAACTTTCTATGTTCTTTTATAATGCAACAACTGAGTAGTATTCCAAGTATGAATGAAAGAGTACATATATCTAATGCATATAGATCATCATCAATTATTACAAAAAATGCAATACATCATATGGTGCTTCTTTTCACCCATATTTACTTCTAGCTCTATCTGAATACTTTATAATTTTACTAGCTAAATTATATTCTAGCATGATTAGTCGTCCGAACTTTCATTATAGATCAAATTGCCTATCAGGCTATATATATTAGTTGAAAAAAGCTCTGTCAGTTCTATTGTTCTGGATGTTCATTTTTAAGGTAAGTTTTGATTGATGGGCACTATAGGTATTTCCATATCTCTTCTTAGTTTGTTTTCTATGTATTGTGCTTAGTTTCAATTGGTTATTTTTGTAGTGCTGTCTCTACTGTTGATTTTTAACAAGAAGAAAATCTAACAATATATATATAGAATTATTTTTTCTTTTATTGCTTTCGCTCATAGGAACGACTTATAGCTAAGTGTCTCGTTCATACCCGGGTATACGGTGGATTTCAATTTGAAAATCCATCGTGCTTCTGACTGTAGCAGTTTTTTATAGATCTAACTGGTCAACTGGAGAACAACCACAACCATCTGGCGCAAGATCGAAATATGATATGGGGGACCAAATGAGAGCTAAAATCAGCCCGACTATGGATGCACCACAACAAAAAATCTCGGGTGAAGAGGAAGGAAGAATGAGGAAGGAAGGTGATATAAGGGATCCGGCAGGAAATCTGAGTCTCCCAAGCTCCCCTCTAAACTCACAGGTTTTTTTAGAACCACGCCACAGATTGGAACAAAAAAGAACGGGGAACTTGGACTCCTTCATACTACCAGGGGGCCTAAAAAATGCCTGGAAATAATTAACCTGTCCAGCCATCAGATCTCAGAGACAGAAGAGGAAGTCCTGAAATTAGGACTAAGCTTCTGTCCTGCCGAAAATATGGAGGTCTTCGAAGTGATTAGGGACCTCCATCTCTTCGCAAGGAACTTAATGTTCAAAGTTCCCTACGATAAGTCTAAACCCCAACAATCGATCAGGGAAGATTTGGAGACTTGGAAAGGTTACACCATCAGAGATTTTAGAGCTTTGAGGGATCTGATGGAACTATGGGACGAGGGACATAATGATACGAAGGAAGACGTAGAGAACATTGGAGAAAGAGAAATAACACTAACTACTTACAAGAAAAAATCTGACAAATTCCCACATCTTCGGGCTAACCCTAACATCTGGTCCTTCTTACAGCAGACGAGTAAGGACCTGGAAAGTATACAAATCCCATATGGAGACAAGACCAATATAACAAAGGAACAGAAAGAAGCCATAAAAAGGCTGGAAAGAAATACCAGCCAAGTCATCAAGCCATCGGACAAAGGGGGAAACATCGTAATCATGGACTGCGATAAATACGAACAGATGTGTGAAAAAATTATGCCACTGGCACCTTCTTACAAATGACGATGTAATTAAGAAATACGTAAAGAACACCCCAGAGCTAGTGTTCAGAAGAGCAAAATCGATGAGGGACAGACTGACACACAGTTTATATATACCCCAATCAGAAACGAGGAAATGTGGAGACCTAGGCATTCGGAAATGTGGGAGATGCAAATACTGTTGTTTTATCGCGGAAGGAACCATGATTCCCTTACCAAATAATGAGAAACAATGGCGACTGAAACATACGGTGACATGCCAAACCAATAATGTCATCTACATGATGAGCTGCATCTGCGGAGCACACTATGTGGGAAAGACCTTTAGGAAATTATGGAATAGAATATATGACCACATATATCTAATAAAAAATGGGAAACTCACTACCCCCATCAGCCGGCACATAGGACTTCACCACAATTTCAATCTAGCGGCTATTAAATTCTATGTCCTAGATCATGTCCATGAAGAGAAAAGAGGCGGAGACATAAACAAAAAACTGCTACAGTTGGACTAGTAGGTTACAGAGCAGGGAAATCCTCCGCGCTGTGTTACCTGTCATGGACGGAGCGCTGCCTGTCAATTACAGGCAGCACTGCATCTGGCTTTTGACAGGTAGTTAGGTTACACAGCAGCGCGCTTCCCCACTGCTTGTGTAACCTAACTAGTGAGGCAAGAGCTGTCACAGCCTCTACTCTGTGTTAGAGGCGTGAGCTCTGTGGATGGCTTGGACCAATGTCAAAGCACCATTGGTCCAAGCTGTCCAATCAAGAAAAGAAAAAACAAACAAACACTGAGGCCATCGATCTCAATGCCTCAGCAGTGATGAGCAAGTGAGGGACAGGGAGGCTCCTCCCTGGCTCCTCCCTTCCTCCTCCCTCCACACTAGCTTGGGGACCGGGTAGGGGGCGGGGCTTTGGAGGGCTGGGGGTAGGGCTTCGACAGGCTGGGGGCGGTACATGCTGGGGGCGAGGCTGGGGAAGGCCTTACCCGGGAACCAAAGGTACCGCACGGTTCTTCAGCTGTATTCCCACTACTGGTAACCTATCGGTGCTGTGGATATGTATGCAGGGAGATGTTCCTTTTGGTATTGGGCCGTTTAGGAATCTTCTCACAATAAACTGCCTTAGACTGGCTGGTTGTCCATATACTAGTAAAGGTGGTTCCAGGAATATTTCCTGAAGTCTTTTTCACCTATGTGTAGAGGATGCAGGAGCTCTTTTGCAAACATTCTCAGAACTTCTAGGCACGGGTTGTAGATGACCATCAGTGGGACCTTAATCTCCTTTCTGTCTCTAGTGTAAAAGGCTGGCTCTGGGGAAGTTAATAGCTTTCCTGATCTGTTACTGGATCGTGGCGGATCGTCACTGAATGATATCCCTATTTAAAAAATCCCTCCAGTTGGGCGTTTCTGTCTAATGTGTCTTAGATCAGATTGTACCTTAGGGCCTAACTATAGATTACAGATTCTTTTATGTGCCTGGAATGAAAGCGTTGGTGCTTGTGGGTTGTATGTAGAAAACTGAGAATTTTACTGGAATTAAAAGGAATTCATTGAAGTTAATTTGTTCATTTCAAACTGAACAAATTAGCTTCAATCCATTTCTATAATGTCATAGTATGGCTAAACTATCGTAACGCCTGGAGACAGGACTCAGGAGGGATTTCATAAAATAGAGATATATTCCAGTGACAGCCAACACACAGATCAGGACAGCTATAATCTTCTCCAGAACCAATCTTTAATAGTATACACCAACAGAAAAGGAGAATCAGGTGCCACCGGAGGTCACTTACAACACCCAGAAATTCTAAGAAAGATCACAACAAGGGCTCCAGCCTTTTTTGCACAAAGATGAATATCGACAGCCTAAGACAGCGTATTGTGATAAGGTCCGTAAGCACCACTATACTAAATGGAACATCTCCCCGCATGCAGAAGAGATGGGAACTCTCCATATATATCCACAGCACCGATAGAGCACCAGTACCGGGATCACAGCAGGAATGCAGACTACAAGGTACTTTTTGCTGCAACTCCTCAAATACATTAAAAACTATTTCTATCCGGCTTTAGATACTAACGCATGAAAACCTTATAAGTAGGGATGCACCGATACTTTTCGAGTACCAATGCAGATACTTGGCATTTTCATGGGAGCTACCAGGGTTGCAGCGGTTGCAGCGGTTGCAGCTGGGACCGGGCTCTGGCACTCCACCACTGTCCTGAAATCATTAGTCGATATTGTTTTAGAAAAACTGTCACATGACAATAAACAAAACTGTATCAGTACTCGTACTTGTAAGTACTTGGGCAAGTACCAGTACTTGTACTCGCATCCCTTTATTTATATTTATAAAACAAAATCATACATAAAACAAAGATGTACAAATCTCAGGAGCTCCGTGTGCTCCTTACAAAGCTGCCTCCTAACTTTAGAATTTTTCTCTAGTCTAGTCTTGGAGCTGGAAAAGTATCTGTACTTGTACTGAGTAGGGTACTTGCTATCGGTGCATCCCTACTTATATGGATTTTCAAGTGTAATAACATTAAAATAACATAAGCACTATTAGGTGTTCTACCCAGATCTGCTTCCGATTTTGACATAAAGGTAGTGGGTTGAGTATTGTTGAGGCATTTACCTTCACAGCTAGTCTAAGATCAGGGAGATTTAGCATGACCACGAATGAGAGAAATGAGAAAGTGTTTGATCTAAACATAGCGAAGAAACTCAAATGCTGAAGTTTTCCAGGATTTTCTAAGGTTTTCAGATGATCTGGTATCTTGAATGCTGAACAGTTGGCGGGCATATTTAATGTCAATGGAGGTCCAGTAGTTAAAGACATCAGGTTCCTCATATACGGGGAAAACATAAAAGGCAATGCAATATGCAAACTAGAGAGAGGGGGGGGTGGGGAGTCAACTAACTAGAACACTTCACAGCCTTCCATTGTTTCATAGGAGCAGGGTAGGATCCAAAAGCCTAGGGTGATGTGACAAAGGGTGCTGAATTAAAGTATATACAGGGATTGGTGAAGACTCCATGATATCAACAACAATCCAAAGTGGCTATTCCAGGTTATTAACAATATCCCAACAGGGCAATTTTTGCTGCCAGGTAGTATTTATGCAAATCAGGTACCCCAAGTCCACCAGAGAGCTTATGTCCATATAAAATATGACTGGCAAACCTGGGACTCATGAAACACCAGATACATTATGATACCTAAACTTCCAATCAGAGGGAAATGTCCTCTGACCGGCAGTGCCACGCAGGAACATGAAGTTGGCTTCAGGAAGCCAGGCAGCGGGCAATGATTTACCACCCAGCTTTGTGATTGGCCGGGAAGCTGGCTCCATGCTGTTTGACTGGCTCCATGCTGACTGGCCAGGAAGCCAGCTTCCCAGCCAATCAGCTGGGAGTCGGCCAAACAACATGGAGCCGGCTTCACGGCCAATCAGAAAGCCGGGCGGCAGGTAATGACCTGCCTCCTGGCTTCCTATTTGGTCGGGAAGCCGGCTCCATGCTGATATGCTGGAAAGCCAGTTTCCTGGCCAATCAACATCAAGCCGCCCAAAAATCATGGAGCCTGCTGCCCGAGCAATCAAGAAGCTGGGCGTCGGGTAATGACCCACCTCCTAACTTCCTGATTAGCCGGGAATCCAGCTCCATGCTGATTGGCTGGGAACCCAGCTTCCCTGCCAATCAACATCGATCTGGCCAAAGAGCATGGAGCCAGCTTCCCGGGCAATCAAGAAGCCGGCTCCATGCTAGCGGAAGTACCAGTATAGGTACTTGGTATCAGCAAGTACCGAAATATAAATATCGGTACTCGTACTTGATACCGAAAAAACCCATGTTAAACAAAAAAAATATATATATATTTTTTTTAACCAAAAACGGCCGGAACGCATCAAAAACGCGGCACCTGAGCGGATCTGCTCCGCATTTGGTGTGAACAAGGCCTAAGGGGGGACATGATCACCATGTATAAATACATAAATGGTCCATATAAAGAGATTGGTGCCAAATTATTCACATTAAGGTCATTGCAAAGGACAAGGGGGCAATCTTTGCGTCTGGAGGAAAAGAGGTTTAACCTTTGCATACGGAAAGGATTCTTCACAGTTAGAGCTGTGAAAATGTGTAACAGACTCCTCCGGGAGCTTGTTCTAGCTAGCTCGGTTAATTGTTTTAAACAAAATCTGGATGCATTCCTAAATGCACAGAATATTACTGAATATTTAGTTCTTATAGGTATATTACGCATCAGAGATTGTTGATCCAGGGAATATCTGATTGCCTTATGGGATCAGGAAGGAATTTTTTTTTCCCCCTGTTGGAGCAAATTGAACCATGCTTTATAGGGGGTTTTATGCCTTCCTCTGGATCAACAGGGGGTAATTGTGGGCACAGCTTTTCTTCTTTTTTTTTTCTCTGTATCTATATAGGTTGGACTTGATGGATATGTGTCTTTTTTCAACCTGACTAACTATGTAACTATGTAACTATGACTAAATAGATTCCTTAAGTATACAGGACAGCTCCGAATCTGATGTGATCAACTGGTTGTTTTTTTTTTGCACTATCAAAAAGATATAACAAAATTCTTTAATGATATATTTATTAGATCAAAAAGGAGCAAATAAAGGTTTTGTTTTGTTAGGGTTCATATAACAAGCCCCTCTTCTCCACGGGAACACATTGTTTTCCTCAGCTTCCCTGCATGCTTCCTGCGGTAACACACTGGTGTGAACCTTCGGGTCTACCAAGACGGTGCTTGATCTTCTATGGATCCCAGACCCTCTCATCTCCACAGGAATGCACCGTTTTCCTCAGCTTCCCTGCACGCTTCCTGCACTAACATGCCTAACTGACCGGGGTGAACCTTCAGCTTACCCAGACGTTGCTTGATCTTCTACTGGCCCCACAGCAGAAAGTGTGCTCCCATCAGGTGATTGCAGTGCTTTTCAGGTAATTGCAGTTGAATTGGTTTGCTAATACACAACCCCTCTTCTCCGTGGAAAGGCATCATCTTCTGTCATGAAGCACATCTTCTGTAGCTCTCAATGAGACTTTTGACCAACAAGTAGTTTGGCCCAGTCTTCCTGAGGAAACACCTCCTGTTGTCTGAGGTTTGAAGGCTCTAGTCTCCAGACTGCACGTTTCAGCTTTTTTTCCCTAGATGTTTGATGGGATTCAAATAAGCGGTCATAAGAGACCACTTCTGAATAGTCCCCTTTTAGCCAGTTGTCACAGGAACAATTGTTCTCAATGAAAAATGTCCCCTCCATTCCTGTTCTGGTGACAAATTTAATATTTTGGATTGATATTAGTCACCAGGACCAATAAAGAAGGGGATTATCTGTAGAAGGGCACAAACAGCGAGAGAAATCTGTCAGGGGTCCTAACCCTTCTCAGTTTTATCCAAAACAAAAAACATTGCCTCTGGAAGCACTTCAATTTATTCAAGCCAAAGAATTAGAATGACTGAGTGGCAACTAACATTTTCAGAAGAGGAGACCAGAAAAAGCTTCCTCCACATTTCTCTCATGACAGGTGTACTTTACAGTGTATCTAAACCCCAAAATAGAAGCGAAATATATTGCAGGCTATAATTTTAAAATTTTTCAGGCTTTATTTTTACCTGGTAATCCTTTAAATAACACACTTCCTGCCCTAGGGTGGCCATTTCTCACTTCTCCACTGTTTCCTATGAAGGGAGCCATGGTTGTCACCCCGGCTGGACTTCAAACATGTCTTCCTCTCTTCATCTCCATTAATTGAGGGGTGGGGATAAGTAGTTTACAGAAGGATGCTAACATTAGCTAACAAGAGACATGGACACTTAATTTCTGAAAACATAAACAAGTATTTTCTGTAATAAAAAACAGGAAAGGGCGCAATAACCTGAGTGTGTGTAATCATAAAAATAGTGATGACTATTTTTGTGATTACACACACACACTCAGGTTATTGCGCCCTTTCATGTTTTTAGTTGTATCAACCACAGATGCCTCCTCCTGGTCTCTAGGGCTGCATACCACATCACATCTACATCTACAATTTACCCGAGAGCGCTGTACACTGTTTTTGTCAAATATTTTCTGTACTTGCTGAAAATGTTCTTTGCCTGAAAAATGAAAAACTACTGCAACCTCCACATAAGGACTAGTAATCTGGAATATATTACATTTTGGTTTTTGGATTTAGGTAAACTTTCAGCTTATCTTGACTTTAAAAAAGAATTATCACCAGAATGTGAGAGAATTTTGTAGAATTCCCCAGGTGACCCAGTGCACATAGAACTTGGTCCCATTAAGATCCGCCCAGTGGTTTAGGAAAGTTTTTTTTCTGTTTATCTCCCGTGACCCTTAGGAGAACTATGGGGAAAAGCCCTGACCCCATAGTTCTCCTTTAAGTCTTGACATTTTATCCACAAATAAAGAAGCTCTCAGTACCCACCTGACCTTACAGTTTAGACTACGGCAAATGTTTTATTTATGCCATTTTAGAGGATGATTGAAAACATTTTTTTGTTTAGAGCTAAATGCACAGGCTGTCCTGAAACAAGCTGTATTGTTGTAGCAGAGGATAATTTACAACACAAAAATATTTAGAAAACAATAGTTTCAGTAACAGTTTCAGTGGACTGCTTAAACAAAGAAGCATGTAAGTCTAGTATGGTGTAACCTGGACAATGATGCACTGCAAGATTGTTTTTTTTCTCCTTAAAATATACACTGTCAGTAGCTAAGGAACACTGCAGTGCAGTAAAACATACATCCTGTTCGCAACACCTTTCTTGAAGCAAACACACGTTATGTTAGTCTCTTAGAACAAAATAAAATATATATTAAAGTGTACCTACTGTATACCCAAAACTTATTTTTTTGCTAGCTTGGGAAAATATTAGAACATCTGTCAGGTTTTATTGCTGTCCGGGACACCATTAAAGAGATTTCCCCTTACCTTTTTTCCCTGGGATAGTCTTTTCCCCAAATAGAAAGTGAAGGAAATTCTCCAACAACAACACAGGTAGAAGTGACTTTTTAGTTAAGTAGGGGAATGCTGGAATCCCTGACAGCTTTTTTTGTTGTGTGTTCTGCCATTGCATTCCATTTTCCCTCATGTCCTGTCTGGTAAAGGGTTGCCTCCAAACTGTCCTGGATAGCAGTTAAACTTGACAGATGCTCTAACCTGTCCCCACTCTATTCATAACTGGAAAAAAAAACATTTTGGCTATAGTTACACTTGAAGTTTTTTAATGGCAATATAGATATTTTAATATATACTATATACCGTCATGGCACCCCTGCATTTCTGTCAGACAATGAACCACTTTGCGCAGAAAATTGTTGCAATTACAAATGTTTAAGGCATTCTCATTTTTATTTCTTTTGTTTGTATTGGTATGACATAAAAAAGTTGAGAAAAAAAAAGCCAAACCTGACACATTCCATGCAAAGCTCCAAAACTGGACTGGACAAAATGATTGGCACCTTCTCCAAATTGCAAGAAATAATTGTATTCCAATTTTTTGTAGAAAAGCATGGAAATCTCAAGGTTACAAGTCCATCTCCAGAGATCCTAATGTTCCTGTGTCCACTGTGCGTAACATTGTCAAGAAGTTTCCAGCCCATGGCACTGTAGCTAATCTCCCTGGACGTGGATGAAAGAGAACAATTGATCAAAGATTGCAACGAAGGATGTAACTGTGTCAGCTCGCACTATATACAAACAACGAAAAAGCCACTCGCACTCCAATTCGATGTCCATTCAACTCGTTTATTCGCTGAAGTGGTATAACATCTTAATGCAACTGTTTCTTTTGCCTGATGATGGGTTCCGAAACGTTGCATTAATAAGATGTTAAACCACTTCAGCAAATAAACAAGTTGAATGGACATCGAACCGGAGTGCGAATGGCTTTTTCATTGTTTGTACATTGTCTGCAGAGGCATCTGCTGCTACTCTGGCACCCGCCATGTATATTGGGCTATTTACAGGATAAGGAGTGCGATGGGATCAATTGGATTTTGCATTTTGAATTGAATGTCGCCATCTGAATGAAAATGGACTCTATTGTAGGAGACCCAGGAGGACCCCACTGCTGACACAGAAACATAAAAAAGACAGATTGGAGTTTGCCAAAACACACATGAGGAAACCAAAATCCTTTTGGGAGAATGTGCTATGGACAGACAAAACTAAATTACAGCTTTTTGGTAAAGCCCGTCATTCTTCTGTTTTCAGAAAAAGAAATGAGGTCTTTAAAGAAAAAATACAGTCCCTTCAGTCACACATGGTGAAGGTTCACTGAGTTTTTGGGGTTGCTTTGCTGCTTCAGGCGCTGGATGTCTTGGCTGTGTGCATGGCATTATGAAATCTGAAGATTACCACGGAATTCTGGGGTGCAATGTAGGGCCCAGTGTCAGAAAGTTGGGTCTCCGTCAGAGGTCATGGGTCTTACAGCAGGACAATGACCCAAAGCACATGTCAAAAATCACCCAGAAATGGTTTCAGACAAAGCGCTGGAGAGTACTGGACTGGCCAGCAATGACTC
The DNA here is from genome assembly GCF_000935625.1 of Nanorana parkeri. Taxonomy (NCBI): domain Eukaryota; kingdom Metazoa; phylum Chordata; class Amphibia; order Anura; family Dicroglossidae; genus Nanorana; species Nanorana parkeri. The sequence goes on from NW_017309540.1 coordinate 38,525, forward strand.
CAGATCTGAATCCCATTGAAATATATATATATATGGTATATACATACACATACAGTACATATAGTAATTTACTATCTTAGCCATTGCAGTCAATGCAGAAAGTTTGGAGTTTAAAGCTAGACATACATGGGAAAGAAATCTTTTGAATCCCCCATCTACACTAAACAGCATAGATAGAGAAATTCCCCCTGCTGATTATTGCACTCAGACAACTGCTGTTAGACTGGCAATTTTTCACCCAGCTTCTTTGATTTTTCTTTTGAGTTTTATGTAGCCAGGTAGTACCGAAAGTGCCACCCGTGCTTAGAATTTTGGCTAATTCAACAATCCTGTGAAGTATGAACCCAGCGGTGCACTTCCTGGTTCAGAGCCCTCAGTTTCCAGCGAGGAGAGCCAGGTGAAGCAGTGGATCAAGGAGTTGTCTGACTGAGACCCCTCATGTCTCCTGATAGCTCCTTTAAGAGTACCTGTCACTTAAAAAATGCTATCATTTAGGGAGCTTATCAGCCACCTTGTAATATGAATATTTATAACAAATAAATAAAAAAGTACAAAATGAAAAACTATATCATAGCATAAAAGAAAATGCAAAGCCCCTCACACTTGAACACGCACTTATGGCGCACACACGTACATAAAAGGTCACCTATGGACAATTGTGGGTATTGTAGTTTGACGCCATGTCAGGGCACACACAGTTTTGAATCTTGACATATTTAGTATCTATTTACTCAACTCTTTGATATTTTAAAAAAATGTGGAGATCTTTTTGTGTTTGCGTGCGCTACAATTCATTTGAATGTATTTTTTTTTAACTGAAAATATAGATTTGATAAACAGTTGTGCTAATATCATGCAACATAAAAAAACTACAATAATTTTATTCTATGCCTCCTCAGCTTTCAGAAAATATATAATGTTTTGGTGTTTTAACAGTGTTTCCATGTACAAATGTGTTTTTTAGCATGTGTACAAAAAAGAAAAACAGAATGGCGTTGGCAGCAAAAAGGTTTCCTCTGTGTCTCTTTCCTCCTCAGTGGTCCCTCTTTTTGGTCAAATATACAAACCTTATACAATTAATATTTAATAATTAAACACTTTCTCGTTATGGATGTTTATTAACATTCCTCACTTATATCATATTTCACTCCACATAATGTAGGTATGAATTTACATAATGAATAATATTTATAAATTACATATATACTCTTTATTGAATCATTGTCACATCACTGGATACATCTTTTTATACTGTGTAGTAATCGCTTACCTTTTAGTGACATATTTACCTTTGGTTGTCATTTCCTTCACTCACACTCATCAATCGGCTTTAATCTAATCTAATTTATTTTATGGACTTTTCCCCCCTTCCTTCTTCTTTTTTTTTGGCAAGTGTTGATTGATATCATTTGTATGCATTTTAGCAGTGTTCCTTCAACACTCCACCTGCTGTTGCTTGCTGTTGCCGTTCCTCGTTTGGTTGCTGTGGTATGCTCCCTTGACACGGCCCTCCTGCCTGGTAGTTTATGCCTGAAAAACCATCCCCTTTTCGAATCTGAATTTGAATGGAACAATTGGTTCCCTATCCACTTTCTTGCACTCCTTTTGCTTTTAAATTGGCTGCTTGAGGAATCCTTGCACGTAAGCCTTTGAACATTGTCAATACTAATATAGCTAAATTTATATGAACATCAATAGTTATATATGTTTCACAACGAGATGCAATACCTGATTTACTTCATGTGGGTTTTTGTTTTCACTTAGGATATACCGTACATTTTCTGTTCCCCTGACGAAGCCCCGACGGGGGAAACGTGTTCATGTTGGGACCTTTATATGAAATATTGTATACCTAGCTTTGGAAACGAATCATTTGATCTAAATCTGTGTGGCATCGCTATCATGTGGTGAATGTATTTAAATATGTTTTAATTAATTTTTAATCATGTCAATGATTATGTACTAATAAATGTTTTTCTAATTTTTTACACTGTGAGGTTTGGAATGTTTTTTTAAAGCCCCTTTCCCTCTAGGTAGTTGCACACCTTAGAGTGGAAGTGTTTTTCCTTCTATGCATTATATATTGGGGTGTGAAACTTGTGCACGCCTACTAATGTTGACCTTTAAATATACAAACCTCTATGAAAAATACCAATTTAATTACTGAAAGTATTATACTGCACTTGACCTTACATAAAACCCCTGAATCAGTGGCGGAACTACCAGGGTCGCAGAGGTCGCGGCTGCGACCGGGCCCTGGAGTTCCGCCATTTGGAAGGGGCCTAGGGCAGGAAGAAGGGGACCCTGGTAACCGATGATTACCAGGATATTTATTATCCCGGTAACCGCTAATGTCAGTCCCGGGACCTCTTCCTCCTGTCCTGGGCCCTACATGCTTCACGCTGCTCCCCTCACCTTTTTCCGGACGCAACGTGAAGTATGATCCAGCCGGCGCAGCAGCCAATGAGTGGGAAGCGGTGTTATCCCCGCCCCCTCATCACGCAGAGCGCTGCCAAGTAGAGAGCTGCTCTGGACACGAAGGGGGAGATATAGGGAGCTGGAACTATGAAGGTGACATGGGGTCCGGGAGCGGAAAGCTGGGGACGTGAAGGGGGAGATGAGGGGAAGCTGAGGACATGGAAGATGAGAGTGTGGTGTCCGGGAGCGGAAAGCTGGGGACATGAAGGGGGAGATAATAGGGAGATGGAGACATGAAAGAAGAGAGTGTGTTTTTTTTGGTCTAAAATGTGTTTGTTTAAAAAAAAAAATGTATCTAATGTTTTTCTTGTGGAATGATTGTTATTTTTACTATGATTCTTCTTCAACGATTCATCCAATTTTTTCCATCTGAGTTGTATGATCCACACTCAAGTGATCTTAAAAAAGTGTGTAATGTTAGAAGCAATTGTTCCGATATGAACATAACAGCAGACTGAATTATTGAATTTATTATTATTGTTATTTTTACTATGATTCTTCTTCATCGATTCATCCAATTTTTTCCATCTGAGTTGTATGATCCACACTCAAGTGATCTTAAAAAAGTGTGTAATGTTAGAAGCAATTGTTCGGATATGAACATAACAGCAGTGATGTTTAATATGTCCTTTTTTCCACTTAAAGTTACCCTATCATGAGAGCAGTACAGGGGAATGCCATTGCTGGCCTGAACATGCATGCAACAAATGAGTGTCATAAAAGGTGTCAGATGTCTTTATTCTTATGCTTGTTCCTGGTCAGTAATTTAGGAAGCATTGAAGCAAAGGCAATAACATAATTGCCCTACAACCAGCATTTTTAGAAGGAATGGTAAGCTATAGCAGCCTCCATGATTCTCTTATGATAACCATGTAAAGTGGATCAGCTTGATGTAAATAATTGTATCAAACTATATGTTTCACAACGAGATGCAATACCTGATTTACTTCATGTGGGTTTTTGTTTTCACTTAGGATATACCGTACATTTTCTGTTCCCCTGACGAAGCCCCGACGGGGGAAACGTGTTCATGTTGGGACCTTTATATGAAATATTGTATACCTAGCTTTGGAAACGAATCATTTGATCTAAATCTGTGTGGCATCGCTATCATGTGGTGAATGTATTTAAATATGTTTTAATTAATTTTTAATCATGTCAATGATTATGTACTAATAAATGTTTTTCTAATTTTTTACACTGTGAGGTTTGGAATGTTTTTTTAAAGCCCCTTTCCCTCTAGGTAGTTGCACACCTTAGAGTGGAAGTGTTTTTCCTTCTATGCATTATATATTGGGGTGTGAAACTTGTGCACGCCTACTAATGTTGACCTTTAAATATACAAACCTCTATGAAAAATACCAATTTAATTACTGAAAGTATTATACTGCACTTGACCTTACATAAAACCCCTGAATCAGTGGCGGAACTACCAGGGTCGCAGAGGTCGCGGCTGCGACCGGGCCCTGGAGTTCCGCCATTTGGAAGGGGCCTAGGGCAGGAAGAAGGGGACCCTGGTAACCGATGATTACCAGGATATTTATTATCCCGGTAACCGCTAATGTCAGTCCCGGGACCTCTTCCTCCTGTCCTGGGCCCTACATGCTTCACGCTGCTCCCCTCACCTTTTTCCGGACGCAACGTGAAGTATGATCCAGCCGGCGCAGCAGCCAATGAGTGGGAAGCGGTGTTATCCCCGCCCCCTCATCACGCAGAGCGCTGCCAAGTAGAGAGCTGCTCTGGACACGAAGGGGGAGATATAGGGAGCTGGAACTATGAAGGTGACATGGGGTCCGGGAGCGGAAAGCTGGGGACGTGAAGGGGGAGATGAGGGGAAGCTGAGGACATGGAAGATGAGAGTGTGGTGTCCGGGAGCGGAAAGCTGGGGACATGAAGGGGGAGATAATAGGGAGATGGAGACATGAAAGAAGAGAGTGTGTTTTTTTTGGTCTAAAATGTGTTTGTTTAAAAAAAAAAATGTATCTAATGTTTTTCTTGTGGAAAGGGGGGGGCTTCATGGATTCTTGCATCGGGGCCCTGAGGTCACTAGTTACGCCTCTGCCCTGAATTATTGAATTTATTATTATTGTTATTTTTACTATGATTCTTCTTCATCGATTCATCCAATTTTTTCCATCTGAGTTGTATGATCCACACTCAAGTGATCTTAAAAAAGTGTGTAATGTTAGAAGCAATTGTTCGGATATGAACATAACAGCAGTGATGTTTAATATGTCCTTTTTTCCACTTAAAGTTACCCTATCATGAGAGCAGTACAGGGGAATGCCATTGCTGGCCTGAACATGCATGCAACAAATGAGTGTCATAAAAGGTGTCAGATGTCTTTATTCTTATGCTTGTTCCTGGTCAGTAATTTAGGAAGCATTGAAGCAAAGGCAATAACATAATTGCCCTACAACCAGCATTTTTAGAAGGAATGGTAAGCTATAGCAGCCTCCATGATTCTCTTATGATAACCATGTAAAGTGGATCAGCTTGATGTAAATAATTGTATCAAACTGTGTTAATTAAAAAAAAAAAAAAAATAAATTTTATAAAAAATTTTTTTTTAAATTTCCCCTCCCCCAACTTCA
>NW_017309540.1:43826-56106 GCF_000935625.1 Nanorana parkeri
AAAAAAAAAAAAAAATATATATATATATATTTTTGGATTGTTTGTAATTAAATGTGAGAAGCCGTATTTGTGCATTAAATACTCAGGCTTTATTTGCAATGCTACACAATGGTTTTGCTTTAGTGATGTTCACAAAGCAAGCCCATGGTGTCTATATAAATGTTTTCACCCAAAATGTTTGCAATTTTCTCCACACATATTTTATCACTGGATTTGATTGGAAAATGTGTGAATCTTTGGTAACATTGTGTCACATCTCTGCCCTGATGAAGGGACCCTGCGTGGTCCCGAAACGTTGGATTATGCGATATGTGTGACGTTTACTCCAATAAAGGGACTTTTTTTTATTTCATTTACGGAGTGCTGGTGATTTCTATCATTTCCTGACTGTTGTACACGGCGCCATCCGTGATTGTCACTGCGAGCACCACTATTTTCACTTGGACCGGAAGCGCTGTAAGGAGTGCAGAGGGACCTAATGTTTTCTGAATCTTTGGTAAGACATTTTATAAATAGACTCCTATGAATCAGCTGACGTAGTAAAAAAATGCACTCTCTAACTGACTGATATCTTATATCAACAAGTAGGGAGGCAGAGTTATTACGATATATACGATAATATAAAACATATGGAAGGACAAACATACAAAATTGTAAAAAATGAAAAAAGACTTAAAAGTAAGCACTTTAATGATAACTAAAACATTTGCACAATATGTGTGCACTATACTTACCTTTTACGTGTCCACTTTTTGCACTATAAAGATAACAGTATTGTGGCAGTGCATGGCAATGCAGCGGCGTAGTATGGCAACATTGGCACCCAGGACTCCCAGCCAAAGGGGCTGAGAGGGTCCAGAATGTAAACAATGTTATAAGGAGGAGCCTGGCTTTTCAGGTCCTTCCAGGTTTTCCTAATTGTAGCTGGGATCTGGAGCTCTGAAGATCTCTTAAGGTGCCCATACACCTTACAATTATCTGCAGATTTTCTGTGGTCAGATGGAAAAGGTGGAAACAGATTCCTCCATCTACACTTAACTGTGTGGATGGAATAATCTCCACCTGCGCCAATCTGTTGCACATTTTCCATCTGACCACAGAAAATCTGCAGATAATTGTAAGGTGTATGGGCACCTTTAGAGCTCTGGGTGGGATGAGATCTCCAGTCCTGGGGCCAGGTGTTACCAATGACCAGCTTGGGCTAATCAAGTGGCTGAGAGTAGCCTTATTAGGAAGCCAGCCCAGTGCTCAGAGTTGTGGGAGAGTTGTGTGGGTGCAGGAGGCAAAGAGCCACAGCAGACTCAGGTGCGTGCTGGACACGTGGAACAGCCAGGGAAGGCTGGGAGAGGTCGGGAAGGTCGGTGACCCTAGGACCTGTGGGACGCGCTGCTGAGAGAGCAGAGTGAGGGCTCACGAGGGGTGAGCAGTGTGAGTTTCTTGGAGCTGTGAAAAGCTACAGAATGAAACTAAAAGACTGTCCTTTATGTTGCTGCTAGAAACTGTCTTGTGCAATAGGGAAGGTCTACCCTGTGGATGGAACAAGATGTTTGGTGTTTGCCCTTAATAATCTAGCATTATACTTGCACCTCCTGTCTACAGTGGAGTGTCCTTGTTACAGTATATATTATTGATTGTTGTAACTGAGGCTTTTACTCTAGTTCTTGTTTGTAAATAAGCCTGTCTTTAAGGTCTGGCCAAGAGTCATGATTTGTCACAAGGTGGAACTGAAGATGTAGCTCTATACTGAACCACTACAGGGCTAGGCCCCAGCCAACACTGTGATTCTGGCCAAGCAGCTGATCAGTGTGATTGTGTTGTTTGCTTTGGCTTATATAGAGACTAAAATACATGCCAAGTATATTTTCTTTTAATACACCAAGGCAGCTAGCGCAATCTGTTCTTTGCCACTTAATATTAGTTCTAGGGGGAAGCCACAGGGGCGTATTTACCGTGAGGCAAACTAGGCGTTTGCCTAGGGCGGCACCCCCGGGGGGTCCCGCCGTACGCAAATGTCTAGTGCTGCGGTGCCGAGAAGTGGGGGGGGGGCCTGGAGGATCTGACGGGTATGGCGGCTTACCTGTACACGGGCTCAAGACAGCGATGCGGTTTCAGTGTCATGATTCAGTGTGGGCTGCTTCAAGGTGACTTTTTTTTCCTTCCCGGGGGGGCGGGTGGTGGATAGTTGGCAGCGGCGGCACGACATGTATGTACAGGGGAGAGGGGGTCGGGTGGTGGTGCGATGCTTGATGCATGAGCGGCGGCACGCAATGTATGTCTCCGCCGTGTGTGTGTGGGGGGGGTGCTGACGGTCACTCGGCGGAATGTTAGTCCGACGGGGAGAAGGAGGGGCGGGGCGCTGCTGTCTTGCCTAGGGCAGCAGGAAATGTAAATACGCCACTGGGAAGCCATAGACATGAGATGACAGTAGCCTCATCCTGCCGACTTCCTGCTATTGTGAGTGAAAGATGTAAGGACAGGTAACAAAACATGTATCCATTGCGCTTGTTTCTCCTGTGATAAGCAGCTCCTATCTCCAGCTTCCTGCTCAGCTTCCTACCAATTGAAGCCAGCTTTAAAAACAGCAAGGTCAAACATACAAGTTTAGAAAAGGCTCAAGAAAACACCTCCATGACAGTGGCATCGGAGTTTGGGGGGTAGCTGGAATCAGGCATATAAATATCCCTTTCTCCCCATCAGTGGAAAAGGGTAAGAGTGTGCACAGAGGGGATATGGACATGTAGTTCCCCAATCCCTTCATCAAGACCTAAGGTTATTTTTAATTTAGTTATTTATTTAAAAATAAATAAATAAATCAACAAACAATTAGAAATCTGCCACTCAAAAAAGTCAACGTGCTGCTCTAAGGAGTGTAGTTTTCAGTAACATGTTCTTAAATGAAAAATTAGTATAATGTCGGTGTGGGACTTTGCAGGCTTCTCTACAGGATGATCTTTAATTATCTGGTTGAATCCACTAGGAATGCCCCTTTTTAAAGTGACACTAAACTCAGGAGTTAAATCTTAAAAATGCATTCAAGTACCTTAACTATTAACAGAAATGTATCCTATTTGTGTATCACTCGGCTGTAGATCCTCAAATCATCTCGGAATTGGTGCTGACACTGTCCTTCCTTCTGGAGGGTGGCTACTTTTGTTCCCCATGGTCCCTGGGGTGTTGTGAAGGGGCCACCGCACCAAACTCACTCCCGTAATGGATTACAATCTCAATACAAATTAGTAAACTGTTTTAGTCCATAATTAGAGTAAGCTCTACAACACACACAAGGACCATGGGTAACATAAGTAGCCACCCTCCAGAAGAAAGGACAGTGTCAGCACCAATTCAGAGATGATTTGAGGCTCTACAGCCGACTGATACACAAATAAGATACATTTTTGTTAATAGTTAAGGCACTTAAATGTATTTTTAAGATGTAACTCCTGAATTTAGTGTCACTTTAAAGGAGAACTATGGGGTCAGTGTTTTTCCCCATAGTTCTCCTTAGGGTAACGGGAGGACACAAACTAGCGTCCTCCCGTTACCCTAAGCTCAGTATACCACGAGCCACAGCTCGCGGTATACTGAGACGCCGGAGCGGATCCCGACATAGACGTCGAGATCCGCCCAGCTGCGTGAGTGACAGCTGGCTCTGCCTATCTAGAGGCAGAGCCGGCTGTACCCGCCCCCTCCCCCGTCCATTCCGCCAGTCAGCGCTGGCAGATTGGAGCGGGAAGAGGGAAATCCAGCCCCTCCCCCTGTCACGGCAGAGAGCCGTGACAGGATCGAGAGGTGAGCGAACCCGGTATGTGTTCGCTCACCTCCCGACCTACTGAGCCGACCTGTGACAGTCTCATTGTCACAGGTCGGCTAGAACTATGAGGTGAGTGGAAATCACTCATCTCATAGTTCTCCTTTAAGGCTGTAGGGAGGGGGTATGGATGAGAATCCCCAGACTCTGTCATTTGTAGGTTCCAATGCATAACTATACTCTTGAATCACAGCCTTTATGGGGCCGAAGTAAATTTTATTTTCAAAAAAAAGTATTTTCTGCATACAGTATATGCTCATTGAAAGGAAGAAACAATATAATGGAATGCTGCAGTCTGTAACCTGATGCTATCTTGTAGAGAAAAAATACCCAAGTATTTCCCACATAGCTGAAGAAGATCCAGTATGTGAACTCTGAAAGTAGAGCACAGATGACAGTGTACATTTTTTAGAAGTTAGGCTTGGGGATTTTATTGGTGTTTTCCCTTATGTTTTCTACTCTTTCTATTACTACTTACCTGTTGTCCCTCTCTGCTAATCTCTCACTGGTTCCCATATCATACCCATGGATCATATCACACCTATAGCATATGATAGTCATAACCCATTGTATTTTTTGAAATAGTTCAGGTGAAAAAGTGCCCTGATGTGAAAGGGGAGGCAATTATATTTAAGGGGAGCAGAAAAGATAGGAACAGAGCTTAAAGAGAGAAAAGAACATTAATAAAAGCCAATCAAGCAAGAGGAGAGAGGAGTGATGCAGACAATGGAAAGAAATAGGTAAGCACACAGCAAGTGAAATGGTGTCTGGGTGGTGAATAGAGGACAAGAGCAACTGGTGGGCACACACTGATCTAATCCTGTTGCATGTCAGCACTGTGACAGAAGAACTGGGACAGCCAGTATACAGTAGATGTAGTAACTGGCAGAAATGGATTTGGCTGGGAAGTGGTGCCTAACAGTCTGGAACAGGTTGCCCAATGAAGTAGCCCAATAAAGGACGGGTGTGTGTGGTCGAGCAATGGAAGAGGCACTCAGAACGGCATTCTGTCTAAGGAAGTGCTGCTGAGGCAGCATGTGAGAGACATAATGGACCTGTTTGTTTATATCAGCAGCATATTAATGCCTAGTAGTTAATAGATTTTCATTGTGCAATCATGTGAGACACCTGATGAGCATGACTGGAGCATGCAATACAATGACTATGTTGTTGAGAAACAAAGTTAATTGAGTATTGCAGTATTATATATGGCATATAGACTGTTGTTGTAAAGTTCCCGGGGTACTGGTGAATTGTTGTTTATCTATTAATAGTGAATGTTGGATTAATGGGTTCTCTGTCTATACACAACAATATTTGCAAAGAAGTAATCTCCAGAGGAATGCCACTATATAGGAAAATACCAAGATTGTCCTAATGTGGATATCAATTTTTATGTTGCTGTTGGTTCAAATGTTTGCTGTTACGTTTTAGGTGCAAAGTTGCAGCTGAGCTGTCACTTGTAGTTCTACACATTTGTGCAGACCTCTTACCCCTGGTTCTGCAGGCATCCATGGCTGTGCTGTTGCTTGTAGTCCTCCAGACATGTGCTCTGTTCCTAACTTGCTCTTGCACTAGTCTGGCAGCTTTAGGTGTCGGCCGACCTCTCCTGCTAACTCTTATGCAGCTTCTCAGCCAATCAGTGTGGTCAGCTTGTGGCCAATCCTCTTGCTTACTCTATTTAAACCCAGTGCAACTCACAGCGTTTTGACCGAGCAACACTTTCCTAAGCTAGATGCCGAGCCGTTGAAGGTTGAAGCCGAATTCCTTGAAGTTTATCCATGTACCGCCCTTTGGCTTGTCCCTGGAAATCCTTGTCTTCAGTCTGCCCCTAACCTTTCACTTGTCCCTGGAATTCCTACTCTTCAGCCTGTCCCTGACCTTTGATTTGTCTTCCGTATCTGTGTCTGTAGCCTGTCCGGAACTCTGGCCTTATCAACCTTCCTGGCTGCTAGCTGAGTTAGGTGAACCTGAGGGCCACAACCTGGGGTAATGCACGCAGCATAACATCTCCACCTTCAGGAGCTCTTGGGAAGACCGGCTAGCCCTTAGATTTTGCACCCTGAAGGATCCCACGCTACCTACTCAGCATTGTTGCTCTCTGCCTAGACCTTGAACGTCCAGCCAAACCTGACTTCCACTTGCCTCATTTAGCTCCCCAGCTCCTGTCCCTGTTAGAACTCCAGCTCTGGGAGTTGTCAGCTTACACTGCTTGCACCTTTTGATCTAGGTGCTCCTGCAAGCGTACCTAGGGTGCGTATCCTAGATTCCAGATCGCATCTGTGAGTCCTGACCATGACAAATTTGTTCATTAAGCGAGGAGCCTTTAGGAAAAGACAGATGATGAATAAATTTTTTTAATTGTTTTTAGGGTCAACACCCAAGATGATGATTTAAAAATAGCAAAAGAAGGGACCTGGAAAAGACCAATGACCCTCCCTTCATAAATTAAAGAAAACACATTAAAAAAAGGAGGTAAATAAAATCGTTCTGCAAAACACTAACAGGGCTATTCACAAAAGGGTGAAGAGTTTGGAGAAGGCAGGAGAAGTGAACAATCTAGGACAACATAGCTGAACTGGAAAGTGAGCTGAATTGGAGAATTTTTCCAAAGCAGCTATGTTGTCCTAGATTGTTCACTTCTCCTGCCTTCTCCAAACTCTTCACCCTTTTGTGAATAGCCGTGTTAATGATTAATTTGCTGATCAAATGATTTGTGCACAGTTTTAACCATTAAAGATTTTTGTGCCCTTGATTCCTCCATGGCAATGCCACTTGCAAAGCAGATTTTTTAAAACAGTGACTCACTAGGTGCAAGTCCCCACAAAAGGGACACTCATGTTTAAATTTACAAGAATTGGGAAACTTGTACTGTTTTTCTTTGAAAGAAAAACAAACCCCTTTCCTAAGCTCTGATAAAGAAGGCATGTGTAGAAGAGACTTGGACAGAATCATAAAGCTAAGCTAAAGACCATCGTCATCGGATCCCCATTTTATGTGGGTATACTGCCAAAATCTAAGCTTTGTCATAAAGGAACCAGGAAAAAACACTAAAATGCTTCTACACCTCTAAAACATTGTCCAGGTGTTGGAATAAACCCACACATAACCCAGGCTTATTTTCACCCAAAATACATGCATAAATGTAAAAGCCCTAAACCAGTTATTAAAAGATCCAGCCACATACCTTCTGTGTTTTAACTAAGGGGTCTATTCACGAAGCTGCCGAAGGATCTGGCCTTTTTTTTTACAGCAGCAGAGCCGCCGGACAATAGAAAATTATTGGGCGGAGGTAGCTGTCACTGCTAGCTCCGCCCAATCGTTTTCTATTTACTTTATTTTACTTTATTCACTCTTTTTCTGTTCTGCTCGGTGCCTCTGAGGGACCGAGCAGAACAGCCGAGCCGAATGCTGCTCAGCGGCAGTGAATAGAGGACAAGAGCAACTGGTGGGCACACACTGATCTAATCCTGTTGCATGTCAGCACTGTGACAGAAGAACTGGGACAGCCAGTATACAGTAGATGTAGTAACTGGCAGAAATGGATTTGGCTGGGAAGTGGTGCCTAACAGTCTGGAACAGGTTGCCCAATGAAGTAGCCCAATAAAGGACGGGTGTGTGTGGTCGAGCAATGGAAGAGGCACTCAGAACGGCATTCTGTCTAAGGAAGTGCTGCTGAGGCAGCATGTGAGAGACATAATGGACCTGTTTGTTTATATCAGCAGCATATTAATGCCTAGTAGTTAATAGATTTTCATTGTGCAATCATGTGAGACACCTGATGAGCATGACTGGAGCATGCAATACAATGACTATGTTGTTGAGAAACAAAGTTAATTGAGTATTGCAGTATTATATATGGCATATAGACTGTTGTTGTAAAGTTCCCGGGGTACTGGTGAATTGTTGTTTATCTATTAATAGTGAATGTTGGATTAATGGGTTCTCTGTCTATACACAACAATATTTGCAAAGAAGTAATCTCCAGAGGAATGCCACTATATAGGAAAATACCAAGATTGTCCTAATGTGGATATCAATTTTTATGTTGCTGTTGGTTCAAATGTTTGCTGTTACGTTTTAGGTGCAAAGTTGCAGCTGAGCTGTCACTTGTAGTTCTACACATTTGTGCAGACCTCTTACCCCTGGTTCTGCAGGCATCCATGGCTGTGCTGTTGCTTGTAGTCCTCCAGACATGTGCTCTGTTCCTAACTTGCTCTTGCACTAGTCTGGCAGCTTTAGGTGTCGGCCGACCTCTCCTGCTAACTCTTATGCAGCTTCTCAGCCAATCAGTGTGGTCAGCTTGTGGCCAATCCTCTTGCTTACTCTATTTAAACCCAGTGCAACTCACAGCGTTTTGACCGAGCAACACTTTCCTAAGCTAGATGCCGAGCCGTTGAAGGTTGAAGCCGAATTCCTTGAAGTTTATCCATGTACCGCCCTTTGGCTTGTCCCTGGAAATCCTTGTCTTCAGTCTGCCCCTAACCTTTCACTTGTCCCTGGAATTCCTACTCTTCAGCCTGTCCCTGACCTTTGATTTGTCTTCCGTATCTGTGTCTGTAGCCTGTCCGGAACTCTGGCCTTATCAACCTTCCTGGCTGCTAGCTGAGTTAGGTGAACCTGAGGGCCACAACCTGGGGTAATGCACGCAGCATAACATCTCCACCTTCAGGAGCTCTTGGGAAGACCGGCTAGCCCTTAGATTTTGCACCCTGAAGGATCCCACGCTACCTACTCAGCATTGTTGCTCTCTGCCTAGACCTTGAACGTCCAGCCAAACCTGACTTCCACTTGCCTCATTTAGCTCCCCAGCTCCTGTCCCTGTTAGAACTCCAGCTCTGGGAGTTGTCAGCTTACACTGCTTGCACCTTTTGATCTAGGTGCTCCTGCAAGCGTACCTAGGGTGCGTATCCTAGATTCCAGATCGCATCTGTGAGTCCTGACCATGACAAATTTGTTCATTAAGCGAGGAGCCTTTAGGAAAAGACAGATGATGAATAAATTTTTTTAATTGTTTTTAGGGTCAACACCCAAGATGATGATTTAAAAATAGCAAAAGAAGGGACCTGGAAAAGACCAATGACCCTCCCTTCATAAATTAAAGAAAACACATTAAAAAAAGGAGGTAAATAAAATCGTTCTGCAAAACACTAACAGGGCTATTCACAAAAGGGTGAAGAGTTTGGAGAAGGCAGGAGAAGTGAACAATCTAGGACAACATAGCTGAACTGGAAAGTGAGCTGAATTGGAGAATTTTTCCAAAGCAGCTATGTTGTCCTAGATTGTTCACTTCTCCTGCCTTCTCCAAACTCTTCACCCTTTTGTGAATAGCCGTGTTAATGATTAATTTGCTGATCAAATGATTTGTGCACAGTTTTAACCATTAAAGATTTTTGTGCCCTTGATTCCTCCATGGCAATGCCACTTGCAAAGCAGATTTTTTAAAACAGTGACTCACTAGGTGCAAGTCCCCACAAAAGGGACACTCATGTTTAAATTTACAAGAATTGGGAAACTTGTACTGTTTTTCTTTGAAAGAAAAACAAACCCCTTTCCTAAGCTCTGATAAAGAAGGCATGTGTAGAAGAGACTTGGACAGAATCATAAAGCTAAGCTAAAGACCATCGTCATCGGATCCCCATTTTATGTGGGTATACTGCCAAAATCTAAGCTTTGTCATAAAGGAACCAGGAAAAAACACTAAAATGCTTCTACACCTCTAAAACATTGTCCAGGTGTTGGAATAAACCCACACATAACCCAGGCTTATTTTCACCCAAAATACATGCATAAATGTAAAAGCCCTAAACCAGTTATTAAAAGATCCAGCCACATACCTTCTGTGTTTTAACTAAGGGGTCTATTCACGAAGCTGCCGAAGGATCTGGCCTTTTTTTTTACAGAAGCAGAGCCGCCGGACAATAGAAAATTATTGGGCGGAGGTAGCTGTCACTGCTAGCTCCGCCCAATCGTTTTCTATTTACTTTATTTTACTTTATTGACTTTTTTTCTGTTCTGCTCGGTGCCTCTGAGGGACCGAGCAGAACAGCCGAGCCGAATGCTGCTCAGCGGCATTCGGCTATTCACTCACTGCTGTTCGGCATTTTTAAGAATAGCCCGAACAGCAGTGAGAAGCCTGCCGGAGGTTCGGCTAAGCCGATCCAGATGTTGGATCGGCTGAGTCGAACTCCTTCTGCACTTTGGGTCCGAGTGAATGACCGAAGCCACTCGAAGCAAGCCGATGTACGGCTGATTTCAGCCGTACCAGCCTGAAGTGAATAGCCGAACAGTGTTCGGCTCACTTCAGATCGGTCATTCACTCGGCTGCCTCGGCAGCTTGGGGAATAGACCACCAAGAGTCCCTGTCTTCTTTAGAAACAAAATGCTTCTTCTAAGATGGCAACAAAAAAAGGAAAGCCACATACTCTCCTTTGACAATCTTATCCTTAATTGAAGGTGAATGCCAAAAGGGGCAATCTCACAGGTCAATGCTTCTTTGTAAAATAATTCTGCAACAGTGAGCCTGAGGGAGGGTACTGATAATTGCTGAAAGTCAGTAGTATTTCAGAGGCTGAGACTCAAACACAGCAGATGAAATTGACCAAGACTGTGAAGTAGCTATAGACTGAGATCCAACAACAGAAGGGCCATCTGATAAATGCTGAGTAGAAGGCAAAGGCTGGGGACATTCCACAGAAGATACAAATACACTGGAAGGCAGTACAGGACAGCAAAAGGAAAAATAAGTGTGTATTGTGTAGAGAGGCGAGTGGAAAGACAAATTGATTGTTTTGACCCCACCAGTTTTCCGACACTATGGTTTCCGTTTTGTTTACAGATTTAACATAGCGTCAAAAAGGCAAACTTCTAAAAGGAGAGATAATCCTCTGCCTTTGATAAAAGAAATGGCTACTGGAAGAAGGGGGTTGCCTATAAAAAAGAATAGTGAATGCTAGCAAACAAAAGCATGGAGGAAAAGGTAAATACATTTTCTAATTGCTGTTTAAAAATGTCTTTAACCACTTGAGGACCGGCCGTATGTGTATAGTGGCCGGTCCATTGTCCCTGGATAATGTACCTGTACATTACACAGAAGCTGCTGCTCCCGCTGTCATTAGACGTTTGGTCGGGCTTGTTTGGTTATCACAGAGATCCCATGGCAATGTTTCCCCTATCTCTTACAATAGAGGCAGGGGAGACTAAGGGAACTAATTAATAGATAAATCATTAATTTACTAGTTTCCACTGAAAACAAGCTGCAGCAACAGCAGCAAAGAATAATAACCCCTTACCCTCCCTTATCCTGCACATCTATACATTGACCCCTTCATCTCCCTTATCATGCACATCTGTACATTAAAAGCTGACAGGTGTTATAACCCTTACCCTACTCTACTAAAAAAAAGGTTTTGGCTTTAGTTCTACTTTAACTTGACCATAAGGACTCATACAGCAGATAAAGCAAACAAATTTGTTTTGGTTCAGGGAATTCCCTAAAAACTCCAATGTGTCAGTCTGGTATAATGAACAGCTAGATGTTTTATGCCAAATACCTGCAAAGTTTCAGGCACAGCAAACAAGTAGTGTGTCACAAGACCAACTTCAATACATTTACATTTTCTGGTCATCCTTATTAGTCCAGAGAGAACCTGCGGCTCCAGAAATATAAGCTGTGTATATTAATACATAATATATATATTTTAAATTCTTTTTAGTTTATAGCATTTGTTACTACAAGGAAGAAGAGACAGCCATACAGAAATTGTAACAGAAAACAGTATGCAAGTGGAAGCTTTTAATGACAATGTATTCACAGCCCTGTTATGGGAAAAATAGAAGGCTTCCCATTGGGCCCTCGTAGTCTGATAAGTAAAGGAAAGCGTTGTTATGTTCAAATGACCCTTTGCTTGTGCTGGCCTCAAGAAAGTTTAGAGAGAAGGTAGGGTGGAGTGGTGGAGTAGGACAGACCACCAGGGTGGAGGAGGAGGGTGAACTTGGAAAAGACCTACCTAGAGCACAGCTGGGAAGGTACGGCAAGAAATAAAAGAGGAAGAAATAGGACCTCATAAAAAAGGGAGGTGAGGGGGTGAGGATGGGTATATAAAAAATATTTACTACTGATCTTATCAAAGGCAATATATAATATTTTCAAAATGTGTTATCTTACAAAGAATTTTATGCGAGTATGAGGTCTACATTCACACATGAGCACCAGTATCTTTGGTCGTTTTTTTGCATGTTTGTACAGACATTCCTCGGTTACCGACTTACCTGCTTTGCGACCACTCGCACTTACGACGGACCACCGAGCGACCTCCGACCCCGCGTGTCAGCGTTAGTGCGACGTGTCGTTAAGTGAGGAATACCTGTACACAAATTTTCCATGTGTTTTCAGGATTCAGCATTGTTATTGCATCTTATTGGTGTATAACTCTGCTATAGATCCTCAAATCATCTCTGAATTGGTGCTGA
>NW_017309540.1:58836-59559 GCF_000935625.1 Nanorana parkeri
GTCCCTGTGTGTGTTGTAAAGTAGCCACCGCTCCAAGCTAAGGCTCGCGATGGACTACAATCTGATATTAAGTTTAATAACTTGATGCACTGATCACTGATAACGTGATGCACTGATACCAGTATCAGTGGAGATACTGAGAATATGCCTGAGCACTCATACTCATGCAAATGCTCCCATACCAAAAACTAATACCGGCGCTTTAATTATTCAAATGAACTATACGGTCCTGCGCTTGCTGGGGACCTCAGAGCAGCTTTCTTGAGAACCACATGACAGAGCTAGGTGTAAGCAGGGCTGCGTTGCAGGTGCTTCAATCCCTCTGAACACCCGAACCATGTCCAAATTTAAGAAAAGACAAGGAGATGGTGGCTGAAGATGAGAACCAAGTGAAAGGTGAGGGCAAAGTGTTTACCCTCCCTGCTGCCAGCTTTCCCTGTTCTGTGTACCGACACAGAGCAGGGCTACTCTGCTACTATCCTACCCTGACATGCCAGTGTACCCTTCTTTGCATACACCTCCCAGCTTTGGGTCTACCCTGCACTATATGCCACCCGCTGCCAGTGTGCCCTGGTCACTCTATACACCCACTGCTACCAATCTACGCTTCACTGCTTACCTGCCAGTGTGTGCTTGCTGTAGTTCTGAATTGCTGGGATTTGTACTCCTCTATAGCTGATGTTATTATTCTGCATTACTCTATAATGTATTGCTGGGATTTGT
>NW_017309541.1:0-399 GCF_000935625.1 Nanorana parkeri
CATGCATTCTGGGGCATGTCCACGTGTGCTGCATGCAGGATAATGTAGACATTGTAACCTAGGCATGGCGAGGGGGGGGGATTGTTACGGCCATGACCCCATCGCATGCACTGGAGTGGGGGAAGGGGAGTTTGAGGTGACTGTGGTTTCCTGGTTAGAGTAACATCAGAGCCTCTGGAGCGTGCATTGGTTTTGAGCGTGAGCCTGAGGCGGCCCTGACACGCCCTTGGTCCTGCCATGAGACATCCTTGGTGCAATCAGGTTCTGTCCTCCCTCCAACACACATGGGTTACCCAGAGAATGCATGCAGCATCCGAGTGCATGCGATGGACATGCGTTTGGCCTGAACAATGCATCCCTGGGACGCCAGTGTAGGAGATGGCTTTCAGTGGTGTTCCC
>NW_017309541.1:1243-5714 GCF_000935625.1 Nanorana parkeri
TGAAAAACGCGCCGCTCAAATTTATCCGCCATGTGCGCGTGTTTGCTAGATTTACGAGGAAATCGTGCAGGATTGGGGTGGAGGTGTTTCTAGGATCAAAAAACGTGTGAACTTGCTCATGCACATGCGCAGATGCCTGGAGCACATCCGAACACAGCAGTGGAGTGTGAGTACCTTATTTTTGAATACTGTATTATTAGCAGTTTGTAGATGTTATGTAGGTTTTTGGTATGCACATAACCATAGATATAACATATGTATCATATGAATGATTTGTACATGTTTGGCAGTGGTAGAAATATGTTTCTAGCACTTGTCTTTTTCAGTTAGAGCGGCGTGTTGTCTATAGCGCGTATTACACGCCACACGCGTACGTAAATGCATAAATACGCGCCATCCCTGCGCGAAACTCTGCAATCATGCGCGTGAAACTTTCGTAAGTATGGTTTGGCGTGTAAAAGCGCGCACGCAACCTGCGCGTGTGCGTGTTGGGCTTCATAAATCAGCCCCACTGTCTGCAATTATATGAACCCCCATTTGGGCCTGTGGGGAGATTGAACCATGGGCAGATTTAACATTAATATCATGTCCCCACAAAGTCTAGAGCCGCCTCTGTGGCAGGGAACTGATGGTAACCTCTTTTTGGCTACATTGAAGTTTTTGATCTTTAGAATGGACATCTGGTTCTCTTCACATTTTGCTTTTTACCATCTCATTTGTAAGGTATGGTATTTTTTTTATCCATCATATAAAGTTTTCCTTTGTAACACTTCTCTGAGAAATCAATATTAAACAGCTTTGAGATAGGCCAAATGAGATTGATAAAAAATATGAAAAAATGAACAGAGATACAAATGTTTTATTCAGCATTATTATGTTCCATCATCCCAAATCAGAGGCAGTTATAACACCGGAATAACATGAATGTCACATTATTAACTATAATACCTTATAACTGTATAAAATGTTCTATTATAGCAGAGATAAAAAGACACATAATGACAGGTTATTTTATGTTCTTGTCCAGACTATACTCTGAAAATTCTATTAAAGTGACACCAAACTCAGGAGTAAAATTTAAAAAATGCATTCAAGTCTCCTAACTGATATATAAAAATATATCTTATTTGTCCTTCCTTCTGTAGGGTGGCTACTTATGTTCCCCATGGTCCCTGTGTGTGTTGTAAAGTAGTCACTGCTCCAAGCTCACTCCTGTGATGGACTTCAATGTCAATACAAGTTAGTAAGCTAAACGTGAGATTGTAGTTCATCACAGGAGTGAGCTTGGAGCGGTGGCTAATATAGCTAAGAAGGGTTGGAAATGTGTGTTACATGCATTTTTCCAGCAATGCAACGCAGCTTACCTGACGTTACCACCCATCTGTGACGATAATGAGGTTTGAGCGTATTAATATTAAATATGGAATTCTCTTGTCCCCCAGTTTAAAGCAATTGCAGCCCTTCATTTAGTTCATTTGCCAGGTCGCTCCAAAATCCAAAAAATAGAGATTTGCTAATCTGGCCAGTAATCTGTATAGTTCTTAAGTGAAGCATTTAAACTGATTGTTATCTAGAGTTTCCCCTGGACCTGGCGTTAATCAGCGTAATTAGCTCATCTAATCCCCTAATAAATTAGCAATTGACAGGTTTTAGTTAAACACACAGGCCTGGTAGATTTAACGACCCAGGTGACCCAGTATTCACCCTACAGTCATAACACTGAGTTGCAATATAATCTAATTTCCATAAATTGAAATTGGAGAGTGATATTGTAAAATTAATGGCACAAATAGCTGGGTCTAATCAAAACGAGAACTTGCATACCAAAAATAGATAGTTTATGATGCTCAGGGGCAGGACAGGCAACGTTTGCCATCCTGTCCCAACCATCATTCATGTCTCCGCCATATCTCTGGTCTCAATTAAAAGCTACCCTCATGATACATCATAATTTAGGGGTTGTCGGACAGTGTTGGATATGAATACTCAATTTTGCGCTGAGTTATGAATTTAACAATTTGGTAGGAGCAGAGGAGGACATTGTAAAGGCTCATCCCTCCTGCTCCCCCTCCCCAGCCCTGCCTTAGGGGCCGGCTCTGTGACGCCCCCTAAAGGACTGACAAAAAGATGCTGCAAGGCACTTAGAGGAGGCCTCTTGTTTTAACATCAAGAAGTGGGACTCCTGCAACATTAAGACGTTTGCAACATCCCAGAAGAGTTGCCCTTTAATACCTGGCAATCATCCGTGCAAGCCTTGCTTGGAGAAGAGCCATTTAGACCTCTGTTATGCTTTTTGAACTCTAGACTCTGTCAGAACTCATAAACCCAGGACTGTTATGTACTCTATTTTATTCCCTTTTATTTTAATGTTGTGATATATTTTGTCTCTCTTTATTATATTTTTTTTTTCTGTATATTTTCTGCACCATTTCTTTTTATTAAACCTTTCGCTGCCAAGCCCTCCGGAACATTTTTCAAATCAGCTGGCCAAGCCATTTTTGAATTTTCTGCAATTTTTTCCTATTAACTTAAAAAGCGTTAAGCTTATCTCTACGCTCTAAATACGAACTTAAAGTATCCTTGCCTCTGTGAAGAGCGCTACTGTATAGTGAATCCTGTCATATTCCTGTCTGAGAGGACAGCGGTATCATAGGCATTGTATTTTGAAGTGTTACACCACTTGCTGAGATCGGTGCGTGCCCTTGGTAAAATACATGGTGGCAGTGAATGTTTGGGGGGTAAAGGGTTAACTGTGGAGTTAACCAACCCTGGTGATGATCGCTCTCAGTGTGCTGGCCTGAGATTGTGTCCCGCGAGCTGGGTAATCTTTGTGCAGGGGGAGGCTGAGAGTGGTACTGCCATGTCCTTGTGACGGCTTGTTCGGTTCAGAACTGCGTATAGCCATGGGGGATTGACGTACTTCGGTTTCGGGAAGGTCATATGTCACACCATCCACTGCACAGAAATGAATGAAATGTCATTTTGTAAAATTTAAATAATAATAAAAAAAAAAAGTTAAATAAGATAATTATCAGTCTGCACGCTAAAATGGCACATTTTAGAATGCGAGCTAATGTGAACAAAAAAAGACAGCAATGCATTATTTTTACAATACATTTGTGTTATTTTTTTAAGCAGTTGATGTGACGGAGGCGCTGGTTCGAACCCACTATACATCAATAACACGTGACTATACGCAGTTCTGAACCAACTGAGTTGTCATAAGGATGTGGTGATACCACTCTCAGCCTCACCCTGCACAGAGATTTCCCAGCTTGTGGGACAACAATCTCAGGCTAGCAGACTGAGAGCGATCATAAGCAGGGTTGGTTAACTCCACAGTTAACCCTTTACACACAAATCAGTAGCTGCTACCACGTGTTTTAATGGAAACACGCAACGTTCTCAGCAAATGCTGGGACAATTCAAAAACATAAACAATGCGTATGATACCGCTGTCCTCCCAGACAGGAATATGACAGGATTCAGTATACAGAAGCTCTATTCATGGAGACAAGTATACTTTAAGTTCTTATTTAGAGCGTAGAGATGAGCTTAACGATTTTTAAGATCGTCCTTTACTACAAGAAACGGTGCAGGAAAAATATACGGTAAAACTTGTTACAAGAATAGAAGAGACAAATATGAGCAGTGAAAACAAAAGGGGAATAAAATTAAGACGGATCTGAATGGCTCTTTCTCCAAGTAAGGCTTGCAAAGATTCTTTCTTCATGATAAAGCGGAATTCTCTTTGGATGTTACATGAGCTCCTCCTTCTGATGTTACAAGCTTTGGTTTTACAAGAGCTTATTGATGTTACAAGAGCCCCCTCAGCTGCCCTTGCAGGAGCTTTTTGTCAGTCCTCTAGGGGGTGTCACGGAGCCAGCCCATAATTCTTGAGTACTTGTACTTGTGAAAATGCCTCGATACTAAAGGCTGATACCGGACCTTTACATTTTTAAACAAGTTTGGCTGCCTGAGTTCCCGCACTTGCTGGGGACCTCAGGCAGCCTGCTGGGGACATCATACAGCTGTCTTTGACAGTGCCCAGCAAAGGACAGCCCCACACCGCCCGTACAGCCCTGGAGCCTGACACGCACTCGCAGATTGATGGGATCAATGATTATACAGCAACAGAGAATGGGAACTGGCTATATAGGACTACAAGTCTCAGCAATCCATGATTGTTGGTTGTCATTCTCAATTGCTAAATAATCATGGACTGCTGAGATTAGTGGTCCTCTATTGCTGGCTGCCATTCTCCATTGCTGAATAATCATGGGTTGAGTTACAGTTCTTCATAATTATAAAGAAACTTCCCTAAAATCATCGGTCTGTATTGTTTTAGAAAAACAATACACATGTCCCTTTAGAAAAAGTTTCGGTAATTGGTATCAGCAAATGCCTGAGGGACAGTACTTGTATTTGTTCTTTACAAAAATGGTATTGGGACATCTCTAATATATATATA
>NW_017309541.1:7217-32282 GCF_000935625.1 Nanorana parkeri
AGTGGAGTGTAGGAAAGTTGTCTTTGGGATCTTGGTGTCGTTAGTCGGAGCTCAGAGAGAGGTCGTCTTGGGTCTCCCCCATCACATTTTTGCTTGGACCCCTGTGATCTGAAAGTATGCCCCTGTCAGTGACGAAACACTGTTCTCTCTCTTTAAAGAAGTATCTCCACAACTTCAAGCATTGGTGAATCCCCCAGGTGACCCAGTGCATGGTTCACTTAGTGCTGTAGATCTGTGCTGTGGTTGCTGAGCTACAGTGGTACACTGGCAGCCCCCTCCCAAATTGCTGTTTAACCACGCTGCTCAGCAGTAGATGAATATCTTATTAGGTCTGAGTGACAGCATTCGTCTCTCGCGCTGGAGACGAGCCATCATTTACTGCAGCAGGGGGGGCACTGAGCTCATTAACCAGTTGACATCCGCGGTGTTAAACCCCCTTCCCATCCAGGCCATTTTTCAGTATTCAGCGCTGCGGTACTTTGACTGACATTTATTCCGTCATGCAGCGCTGTACTAGCCTAGCCAGCAACAGCCCCTGCAGGTCTCCCCAGTCAGCTCCGGAGCCCAAGGTCAGGCCGGTATGGCATGGCAAGAGCAGGCTGGCATGTTCTTTCTAATAGATTATAGTAAGCAAGTGGCACGCTGTAAAATAAATTTTTTATGACACTAGGATCCTTCAATGCAGTTTTCATCATGCTCAGAACTTATTCCGATCACTAACAATATACTGCACAAAAATTATATTAGGTGATTATTAACACAGGAAGAAAGTGCTGGCCATTTCCTTGAATCATCCTCAATAAAAACAAGCTATTTTAACATTTACATTTTAATAAAAAAATAATTTAATGATTTAATTCATTTTATTTCCCCTCGACTTTGTAGTTACTGGTTTGAGCATACTACGCATCTGCTAGCATAAGAAATAATAGTACTGAAGCGCCCTAGTGGAGAGACTGGCATATTTAGTTATTCAGCTAATTGCTGTACAGCTTTGAAAAGAAAAGCACATATTTTAGAATAGAGGTGTGCTGTTACACAGTTGTAAAAATATGGCACAATGCATAGTCATACTTAATATCCATATTAATGTGAAACGAGAATAACATAGTTCATTTTTCTTAAGCCATTATCTTTAGTATTGCATAGCTGGTTATTATACTCCCATCTTGTGGTCATTTTGAATTTTGTAACATGTTTTTCTGTGTTCCCTCCCATTTATTATGTATTTCCTCTTTCTTCATGACTTGTCGTTTCTGGCATCAAAATGGCTGACTGTAACATGGCCACATATTAATCTGCTTGCATGCTTTGAAACATTACCATCTCTGACCTGCAAATACCTACATTTATATCATCTACTGCATCCTGTTGTCTACTGTAACTAACCTGCTGCATTCAATAAAGAACTTTGTGGATAAAAAGGTATTTGTTGAGTTTAGATATCTGTTAAAGATTGTCCGCAGTAATTATATCTGCTTATACAGGCCAGGAATAGAGGTCTCAGCAAAGGATACATCACTAATACAACAATCAGAGTCAGAATAAGAGTTTCTCTGCTTCTCTAACTCAGTACTATAGAAAAATACATTTCCAACTGCTGAATTCTCTCCTTCTTTGTGTATTGATTAATGTGTGCTGGATGTGCATGCAAGGAATGTTTGAGAGGCACGAATAGGACTGTCTCCAAACTCTCCATCCACGGATCATAGTCCCACTGAAACTCAAGTTAACTGAGGGATGTAGTTGTCAGCATACACACATTTTCCAACCCTTCTTAGCTATATTAGCCATAGCTAAATTCCTCAGATCCCAGTGGAAAATATGAACCAATGCCCCACACACATGATATAACTCAAAAGCTTTAAAGTCTGTTCTGGGTGGGAAACACATTAATAATTTGAGGTAGCGCAGTGAGGCTAGAGAGCAAGCATGCTAGGCCCATCCACCCCCGGCCATCGGCCTTACAGCTATTCTAATCACATACATATATATATATATAAATATATATACACACACACAAACTGTATTTACAGTTACTTCTGGAAATAATTGGACACTTTCAGAATTCTGGTTTTGTATGCCATCACAATGGTTTTGAAATGATACAACCGAGATGCAATTGAAGTGTACCCCTTCATCTTTAATTCAATGGGTTGAACAAAAATATCATATGAAACTTTTAGGAACTGCAACCATTTTCATACACAGTCCCCTTATTTCAGGGGCTCAAATGTAATTGGATAAATTAACACAATCATAAATAAAATTTTTAATACTTTGTCGAGAATCCTTTGCAGGCAATAACTGCTTGAATTCTGGAATGCATGGAGAACACTAAACGCTGGGTTTCCTCCTTTGTGATGCTTTGCCAGGCCTTTACCGCAGCTGTCTTCAGTTGTTGTTTGTTTGTGGGTCTTTCTGCCTTAAGTTTTGTCTTCAGCAAGTGAAAGGCATGATCGATCGGGTTGAGATCAGGTGATTGACTTGGCCATTGCAGAATATTCCACTTGTTTGCCTTAAAAAACTCCTGGGTTGCTTTTTTGGGTCATTGTCCATATGTAAAGTGAAGCGCCGTCCAATCAACTTCAACTTAGCTGAATTTGGCCGAATCTGAGCAGATAATATATCCCTACACACTTCAGAATTCATTCAATTTCTTCTGTCTTCTGTCACATCATCAATAAACATTAGTGACCCAATGCTGTTGGAAGCCATGCATGGCCATGCCATCACACAGCCTCCAGTGTCTTTTACAGATGATGTGGTATGCTTCGGATCATGAGGTACAGGTTGATCTTCATCTGTCCAAAGAATGCTGTTCCAGGACAGGCTTGTATTTTTTTAGAATTTTTTTGGCAAAGTCTAATTTTGTCTTTCTATTCTTGAGGCTTATGAATGGTTTTAGACTTGGGTGATGGTATACCTACCTCCTGGTGGGTGTATTTCACTTGGCTGGTTGCTGTAAAGGGGTTCTTCTTTGCCATGAAAAGGATCCTGTAATCATCCACAACTATTGTTTTCCGTGGACGTCCAGGAATTTTTGTGTTGAAGAGCTCGCCAGTGCATTCTTTTTTTCTCAGAATGTACCAAACTTTTGATTTGGCCACCCCTAATGTTCCTGCTATGTCTCTGATGGAGAGGATGGCCTGTTTCACTTGGATTGAGAGCACCTCTGAAAGCATATTGTGGGTTCACAGCAACAGCTTCCAAATGTGAATACCAGACCTGGAATCAACTTCAGACCTTTTACCTGATTAATTGATGATGAAACAATGAAGGAATAGCCCACACCTGTCCATGAAACAGCTTTTGAGTCAATTGTCCAATTACTTTTGGTCCCTTGATAAAGAGGAGCTACATTAAATAGCTGTGATTCCTAAACCCTTCCTCCAATATGGAAGACGCTGAGAAACTGCCCTTTAAGCCCAAATTCTTTATTTACCTGTAACTTGAATTTATATTGGAAAACAACCAAAATAACAAAACTTGTGTCCAATTATTTCCAGACCTAATATACACTATATTACCAAAAGTATTGGGACGCCTGCCTTTACAGGCACATGAACTATAATGGCATGTCAGTCTTAGTCCGTAAGGTTCAATATTGAGTTGGCCCACCCTTTGCAGCTATAACAGCTTCAACTCTTCTGGGAAGGCGTCCACAAGGTTTAGGAGTGTGTCTATGGGAATGTTTGAGCATTCTTCCAGAAGAGCATTTGTGAGGTCAGGTACTGATGTTGGACGAGAAGGCCGGGCTCGCAGTCTCCGCTCTAATTCATCCCAAAGGTGTTCTATCGGGTTAAGGTCAGGCCTCTGTGGAGGCCAGTCAAGTTCCTCCACCCCAAACTTGCTCATTCATGTCTTTATGGACCTTGCTTTGTGCACTGGTGCGCAGTCATGTTGGAACAGGAAGGGGTCATTCCCAAACTGTTCCCACAAAGTTGGAAGCATGAGATTGTCTAAAATGTCTTGGTATGCTGATGCCTTAAGTGTTCCCTTCATTGGAACTAAGGGGCCAAGCCCAACCCCTGAAAAACAACCCCACACCATAATCCCCCCTCCACCAAACTTTACACTTGGCACAATGCAGTCAGGCAAGTACCTTTCTCCTGGCAACCGCCAAACCCAGACACGTCCATTGGATTGCTAGACAGAGCGTGATTCGTCACTCCTGAGAACACATCTTCACTTCTCTAAAGTCCAGTGGCGGCGTGCTTTACACCACTGCATCCAACGCTTTGCATTGCACTTGGTGATGTAAGGCTTGGCTGCAGCTGCTCGGCCATGGAAACCCATTCCATGCAGCTCTCTACGCACTGTTGTTGTGCCAGTCTGAAGGCCACATGAAGTTTGGAGGTCTGTAGCTATTGACTCTGCAGACAGTTGGTGACTTCTGCGCACTGTGCACTTCAGCATGCGCTGACCCCGCTCTGTCATTTTACGTGGCCTACTTCTTCATAGCTGAGTTGCTGTTGTTCCAAGTTGCTGTCATTTTGTTATAATACCACTAACAGTTGACCGTGGAATATTTAGTAGTAAGGAAATTTCACAGAACACCTGAATCCAATGATTTGGAGGGGTGTCCCAATACTTTTGGTAATATAGTGGATATATATACATATAACCCCTATTCCCAAAAAGTTGGGACACTGTGTAAAATCTACATAAAAACAGAATGCAATGATTTGCAAATCTCATAAACCCATATTTTATTCACAATAGAAAATAGAAAACATATCAAATGTTTAAATGAGAGGAGCAAAATACGGTTGCATTTGAATTCGGAAATTCAAATATATCTGAAATGCGGATACATTTGAACTTGGAAAATCGAATGCATCCGAATTTAAAAATATTCGTATGAATTTCTGTTCAGAACAAATTGAAACATACATGTTTACTTTAGCATATATATATATATATATAGGTATAAAATACAGTAGCTACAACATTTAAGCTTAGCTTCGGCTCTATTTAACCACATCCTCTCATGCTGCATTCACAGTTTGGCACCACACTCTTCCTATTGGTGTGTAGCTGCCTAGAGTAGCCCCATGTCTTTTTGAATCCTAGCAATGTCCCTGGTACAGAACCGCAATAGCTATTAACAATTCTCCCTTTATGTTCTTACTTTCTGCTGTAAATCCTGTACACATTATCATCAAACAGAAGATTATGTTGCCAAGATACATTTCTGCTTCCTTTGGCTACTCTAGTTGGTAATTCTTTTTAAAGGGGATTTATCACACTTTTATTCATGTTTATCGTTTCATGAGGAACAATAAAAATTGTCAAATAAAAGTATTTCCATATAAATAGGATGTGCCCCAAACAGAGAACATGAGATCAGGATGCTGAGCCTGAAGGATGTAGCAGACGTACACAGAAAGCCAGTCTACACATGTGAATTTATTGTTCTGTCTAAGGATAATTATACATGGAGTAGATGAAGATGTCTTAATATGACAGACTTGGACTACACCCAACTATTAACTGTTCTCTCTCACACTGATATTAGAAAGCCAGTTTTTCTTCGTAAGTGACAAAGGTGGATCCAGGAATTGAGTAGCCTCAGGGCCTCTCCACAGAGGAACTGGATGAGAACAGTTTCCATAGAGAGTGAGGCTTCCACATAGTTTTCAAAAGTTGTGCACCTATAACCTCTGTTTTCCCTAATAGTTAGAAAGTGTAATTTGTTTTTTTTTGCGGGCTAGCTGGTAAGTGTGCTGGGAAAATGTTGCCTTAGTCTTTAGACGGGAGAACAGTGCAAACCTGTGCAGAGACACATATACATATACACTGAGTGGCCAGTTTACTATGACCACCTGATGATTGTATTGAAAAAACAGTGACCTGGATCAGGGCATAGGATGCCAACACCCCTGAAACACCTGACGATTGTAGGCAAATTAGCTATAATTAGCTATAATTTCGCGCTGAAGTTGCTAGAGGGCCAGACCATTATAAATAGGGAAGCAGGTTGTTTACCACAGCAGTAGAAGTGATTTTTTTCTTCTGAAGATACGGGTAAACAGTGCGATTTAACAGCCTTTGAACATGGGATGTTGGCGCTCGGAGCCATGCAGCGAGTATCAGCAAAACAGCAGAATTCGTTAAATGTTCAAGAGCAGCTGTTGTTAAAGTGTTTAAAGACTGGACTGTCAGCCGAAAAATCTGGGTCTGAACATGCGAATTGTCAATGTTAGGGCAGAACGGAGAGTGGCAAGACTGGTACAAGACAACAGAAGAGCAACAGTGCAGTGTCAGATTCCTCGCATCACCTTTCAACATCTCGTGGAGTCACGAGGCAGCCCAACGAAGTAATCTCGTGGAGTCATCTCGTGGAGTCATCTCATGGCCCAACGAAGTACTGATGGGGTGGTCATAATAATCTGGCCACTCGGTGTATGTACACGTGATACAAAATTAAAGTGGACAGGCAAACAGCCAAACTCCCAATATAAATACATGCATGTTCACAGTTTTATGTGCCTAAGAAACAGTAACTCTATGCATCCAATCTTGTGCTTAAAGGAGTTGTAAAGTCCCAGCATATCCTATCCTGTTATAACCTCAGCATTGTAATAGGAATACATACTAGAGTTGTTTTTGCTAGTGCAATCAAAGCTTACTGGAAAAAAAAATCAATTTTATGTACTGTGCTGCCTTCTGTCTGCCCATCACTTTCAATAACTTCTTAGAATCCAAGTGTGCTTTGCATCTCTTTCCCTGCTACTTGATGCAATCTTTATTTCTCAATAGCCCACAATACATTGCTCTCATAAAGCAATGATAATCTTACATTGTTCAGACGTTGAGTTATAGTTCAGAAGGTAGGCTCAAGGAAGTGCATAATCACAGGTCTGTGTGAATTCGTGTCAATGCATTTTGGAAGTATATCCTATGGCATCTTCAATAAGTACGTTTACAAACTTCTAGATGGATACGGTTATTAGGAGTGGGATAGAACTTATGGAAATTCAATATAGAAATATGTATTTAGTTTTTGACCATAGATACCCTCACAGTATTCTACCTGGTTGTGCAGTAAGGCAGAGGTCTGTAAATCAACTGTAGAAAATGTCAGACCTTTTGGAAGGTAAAGCAGTAAACATACTGTATACCCTATATACATTTTAAGATTTTATTGCCCCCTTTTCCTGGAGTTCTACTATAAAGCCCAAGTCCATTTGGTCAAAAAATTTTAAATTATATTGGCCAGGACTGGTTTATAATAATTTAAAAAAGCAGATACAGCTGCAATACTTACCCTCATATTTTATCTTCCAGGGTGAATGACACCCAGCGTTATCAGAATGCTGCATAGAGCAGCGTCATGTCATTAGGTGTGATGGTCAGGTTCCTCAGACTTTTATGGATGAAAAGCTACTTCTACAGCCTGCCGGGCTCTAGGACAGTGATCCTCTTTTGTCCTGACTCTCCTTCAAGTAATGTGTTCAGAAATCAGTTTCTTTACATATCAGATGAGAGGTCAGAAATGGCTTTTGAAGAGGTCTACTGGTACGGGTGCTGATTTTTCACTACATTGTTTGGCATAGTTTGGTGCAGCCTATGAAGATGCCTTTCACACATGACTGTTTCTGTATGGTAGTTGTATCATCATGAGGTGTACATTTCAGTTTAGCTTTAGCTTTACTGGTTAGATTGACTTCAGGGGATCAGGAAATATTTACAAACTTTAGTTATTGGTTGTAAAAAAAATATATTCTTAAAGGAGAACTGAAGCCAAAACAGGAAGTGAGAGGAAAATGATAGAAAAAAGAGAATGGTGTACCCAGAGTTCCTCTCCCTATGTTGGTCAAAAATGACCTTATTTCTCTCAAACAACCCTCAGCTGCTCAAAGGAGACAGTATTTAGGACAATTGGTTCTAACCTAGATGGTTATGAACTTAGTGCAGCTATGAACGAGGGTCGGAGAGTTAGATAATAGTATCAAACGGTTTTATTAGATAAAAATGCACTAATATACAAAGCGAATGCACAGTACAAACCCACCACCTACACAATCAATAAAAGATAATTGCAACAATCCATACATACATGCCACTTTTCACACACACAGGGAGCTAGCTGATCAGTGCAATTGATATCATCTGGTGGTCCTCAATTGAGGAAAAAGAGCAGCAAAAAAGGGTTTAGGTAGATGAGGAAAAATCCGAATAAATTATGTGAACTGCCAGGCGTTACTCAAAGGGTAAAACTCTTTGGTATTTAGTCCAATTTGTTAGTTGTTCTTGTCTTTGAGTGCAGGAGGTATATATGTAAGATGTTATTTCAACTTGATTGCAGGAATTCAGGTGGGATATAGCTAGATATATATAGTGTATGACCCGGTGAGTTTATATACTAGTTGCCGCTGAGTCATAACCACACTAGAGGATTATAACTCCAATCTGTGTGTGATATGCTTGAACTCGAGTAACATTTACTCACGGTTCCTTAGTACTCCAACCGGTCAATCTGAATCATTAGGCTGTTATCCACTTGATCTTTTAGCTGATATTTTTCGTTATAGCCAAGCATCAAGCTTATTGGGTGATCCTCGAGACTGAATCCTCCTATATGTTCCAAGATTTTAGACAGTTCCTGTTTTTATTTTCAGAAGGGTTTTTCGATCAAGTACAAAGACCCATTTTCCTCCTATTATTTGAATAGTCCACGCCAACTTGATCAAGCGTCTGACCAGCAGTCAGTCAGGCTAGCATCCCGTAACCGGATGATGCGTTTCGCCCCTCCTACGTTTTTGGGGCTTCGTCAGATCCTGGTGATCGATTAAGTCACGAGACTTTTATGCAGTTTCTTTTGATTTGCTATTAGTCCGTTCGGTGCCGTGGATAGATTGCTTACTTACATATTTAATTTCTAAGAAAACATCTCTATCGGATCATATCATATCAGATTATTATTTATTATTATTTTTCTATACTTAAACCTGAAGGGTTAAGTAAGCCCCATTGTTGATGTCTATGTTCGCCCTTCCCAAATCTTTTCTCCTAGTTAATATGTTGGTTCTTGGGGGATTAATGACCCAAATTCAGACATATTTATATAGACAGGGCAATGTGATTGCTGTTTTATGTGTAATCTTGATTGTATCATTTCTCTTTTTATGGTTGGCTAGTTAGTGAAGTAACAAATAGCTTTTTATTTTCCAAGAAGAGGGAGGGGGGAGAAATGTTATAATTGAATCCTATAGGTAAAGATTAATTTGATAAATAAGATATTGGGTACCACAGGGATAAAGGCTAGAGGAATACCTGTAAGTTGCACTCATTATTAAGTCCGTTTGGGATCATCGTATTTAGTTTGAAAATCCACATTTGGTTTGGTAGTTTTTGCCAGCCATGTCTCTTGGGGGGTGGACCTGAATTCAGAGGATACCAATTCATCCCTCAGATTTTGTGCCCGTCTCGCTGTCACCAGGGGATACAGGCCCACTATCCCTGCTAAGGTAGGGCAAAATTGGAGGATGTGCCAATGTTTATTAAGTGTATGTTTCAACATAGACCAGCCAGAGCCATATTGTGTTATCATGCGGACCCTCTGATCATGTGTTTCTTTTTTAATTTCTTTGTTTGTGCTTTTAAGGAGGTCTTCCCTGTTCCTTCTTTTGGCTATTGACAGACTTCTTCTTAGTGTCCTATGCGAGTAGCCACGTTCTCTGAAGCGGGCATACATTGCTTTTGATTCTAGTTTGAAGTCCTCATATGACATGTTTCACCCTGTAGGATTTCTTCAGGGGAAGGACGTGTGGGTTGCAAAAAAATATATAAATGCCAGAGACGCTGGGCATGAGCCCGGAGGGTAGGACAGTGCTTCAGCAAAGGGCGGTGGGTGACCACAGGAGGGTCAAATCCACAGATATACCTCCAAGTCAATAGATAGTACACGTAAAACAGCAAGATAAAGGGAACCCTAATGGTCCTACAATAAGTGTGCAATGCAAGTCTTTTCCAGCATGTACTTCCTTACCTCACTAAAAAAAAAACTGATAGATGTTCTAATCCCTCTCCACTCCATTCAAAACTAAAAAAGTTTTGGCTTCAGTTGCATGCAGTAAAAGTTATAGGTGCCGAAAAATTTGTGTTTAAACATTTTTCAGAATATTTCAAACAAGCACACCTACTAGAGGAGGTGACAGTAGTTATATATTGTAGAAGCCTCAAGATTCTGGCTGGGTGGCTGTCCAAACCCAACAACCAACTGTACCGCAATTCAGTGGAACACCTATTTGGTGATGCAGGAAGATAGCCAGAAAATTACTTGGATTCAGTAAAAGTAGCCACGGGAGTGTGTTCACACTAGTCCAGTCCCTTGCCTGCCATGATCCCACCTCCCAGCATACAATGGAATAATCCAAGGTACAATAAAATTTATAAAAAACAGCGGTGTCCTGTATCAGAACTATGCACTTACCTTCAGATGGCAGATCAATTCACCTAGACATGCGAGGTTAACAATTTTCCATCAAGAGCACTAGAGGTGCACCAAAAATGAAAATGTAAAAACTGAAATGAAAAAAAATGTCTGTCCGAAACCTATACCGAAAATGTTTTTTTTTCTAACTTTTTAAAAAAATTAAAAATGTTTTATTTGTATTCATTTTTTATAAACTTTTACATTTTTTTACATTTTATTTTTATTTATTTATTTTTATTAAATATTTTCTATTTTTTACTTTACTTTTAGGTGCTTCGGAGAAATATTAGGGGTCTAAACAGACCCCTGATATTTCCCTTTTAAAATAGAAAAAGAGATTGAGGACACAGAGTCCTCAATCTCTTTTTCTGTATACCCTGTTATCAATGAACAGGAATCCTCTATACTGAGTGTTCCTGTTCATTTATAACATGAGGAAAGAGTATGTTTACTATATCCACAATCATGAATGAACAGGAGGTGATGTACATCACTTCCCATTCATTCATAATTGAGGATATAGTAACTAGGGATGTCCCGATACCGATGCTAGCATTGTACTTGTACAAGCATACTTGTACTTGTCAAAATGCCCCGATACATAGCGCCGAAGCTTGCGCTATGTTTTTTTTCTTTCTTATTTACCTCGCCGAGCGTCGCGTCACTGCTGCTCCGGTGGGCGGAGCTCCAGGTGGGGTCCTAATTTAGGTGGCCGGAGACTGCCAGATGACTCCGCTCGTAACGCCGCCCACCGGAACAGCAGTGACGCAACGCTCGGCGAGGTGAGTATGAAAAAAAACCTGCACGGTGAGTCAGCCGGCAATCCCCACTTCTCTCCGATGCTCGAGGTTGTGGGCAGGCCTTTGCCAGCCTCACATACAATGCAGGACTATTGGTCCAGTGATGATCTCAGAGTGAAACTGCTGGCTGGAGCACCTTAGTGAAGATGTTTCAGGGGACTGGTTACATAAAGTGAAGGAAGAGCAAGAAGTGGGGTAAGGATTTCTCCTTTCGCTGTACCCCTAGATGTAACAAGTCTAGATTTGTAATTCCCGGAGTTCAGCTTTAAGTGGGGATTCTGGTATCAGTCAAAAGAAAGGCAATGCTTATTTGTATAATGAGACAGACTTATGTTCACACGTCTATAACTAATTAGTCCTTATTGACATTTGGATATTTGTTTCGGTTTTGATGCAGTGGTAGGAAATATCAATGGAATCACATTCAGCTGTGGGTTGGAATTGTGTAAAATGGATTAAAAAGCATTTAATTGATGTAGTGATGTTTGGATCCTTTGGAGATAGTGGAGAATAGATGGTCTTCAAGGAGAGGCGGTAATTTGATGAATCTATTATAAATCTGTGATCTCTGAATCTGAGAATTAAAAGGCTATTAAACATAAATTATATAATTTGTAGAACTATAATTATAAATGTATTGTCTGCACTGTATTAGCAGTATATCATCTATATGTACTACATATAGAGTACATATGGAGTACACACTGCTAATACAGTGCAGATAATACATTTATAATTATACTCTGATAACATGAATGGATTAAATGTTCTGTATGTAGCCCTGTACTATGGATCATTTAATCCATTCATGTTAGCAGAGGATAATTGTAAATCTATTGTTGCAGTGTACATGTACTACATACTACATATAGAATGCACTGCAACAATAGATTTACCACTATCCCTTGCTAATATGAATGGGTTAAACGATCCATAGTACATGATATGTAGCCCTGTACTACGGATCATTTAACCCATTCATGTTAGCAGTGCAGAATTGTATATCTATTGCTGCAGTGCATTCTATATGTACTGTACATATACAGCACAAACGTCCCGTACATTGCAGCAATAGATTTACAATCATGCCCTGCTAACATGAATGGGTTAAATGATCCATAGTACAACTACATGTTATGTACTATGGATCATGATTTAACATATTCATGTTAGCAGGGGATAATTGTAACTCTATTATTGCAGTCTACTGGACGTATGTGCTGTATATGTACTATGGATCATGATTCAACCTATTCATGTTAGCAGGGCAGAATTGCGAGCGCCTCCCACAAGCTGAGCACCAAGATGCGATGTAGCGATCCTGCCCAGCGCCGACTACAAGAGGCACCTGGTGAGGCAACAGGGATCAGAGTGAAACTGTGAGTGAGTGAAGCTGGGATGAGGCTGGCTGTAAATCTATTGCTTTAGTGTACTGAACGTGTGTACTGTATATGTAGTACATATATACAGCCACACCTCCACTACACTCCAGCAATAGAGTTACAATTATTCCCTGCTAACATGAATAGGTTAAATCATGATCCATAGTACATAACATGTAGTTGTACTATGGATCATTTAAAGTCACCTGTCCCTGTAAGAAAAAGTATCGGTAATTGGTATCGGCAAGTACATGAGGGGAAGTACGTGTACTTGTACTTGGTCCTGAAAAAGTGGCATCGGGACATCCCTAATAGTAACCATACTATGTCTCCAATTATTTACAAACACTCAGCAATCACTGATTACTGACTGCTTGTACCCCGCTCTCCTTCCTGACACGCTGTCACAGGAGGCTGAGCGAGACGCACTGCCGGCCGGCCTCCTGTGACAGCGCTGGCTGTCTTCGCCCCCACACACCGCTCTCCTCTGATCTGTGACAGGAGGCTGAGCGGTGTGGGGAGTAGAGACGCCAGCCGCTCACAGCGCTCTCCTCCAGCAGCGCTCAACCGCCTGTGACAGTTTCTCTCCTCCCCGCTGGGACACAGAGCAGCGCCCAGCGGGGAGGAGAGAAAGAACGGATGCGCTGCTATATCAGCAGAAAAATAGCATTTTCGGCATTTTGACAAAAGTGCAATTTTCGACCGATATGTTTCGGCGGCCTATATATCGGTGCATCCCTAAAGAGCGCTGTCCTCCGCTATGTTATCAAGGACACAATTCTATTTAAAAACAAAAAATAGGCAGCACACAATAAATACATGCCAAAGGATTCCCAGAGTACTACAGCACAATCCTTTCTCTTTGACGCACTGTCTCTGAATGAAACCTCAGATGAAACTCTCTGAAGCCATGTTATCGATAGAATCAATAGAGATCACTTTGCATTAGCACCTTTTGCCCAAACTATTATTATTATACAGGATTTATATAGCGCCAACAGTTTGCTCAGCGATTTACAATGTAAGGAAGACATTACAATTACAATAATATTCAAGACAAGATGGTAAGGAGGGCCCTGCCCCTGAGGGCTTACTGTCTAAAAGGGAGGGGGAAGTGATACATGAGGAGGTAGCTGCGTGGGGATGAATTGTTTGATAAAGTGATAGTTCAGTGGTCAGGTTGAGGCGGGATAGGCTTCCTTGAAGAGATGAGATGAATCTTGAGGGATCGCCTAAAGGCAGTCAGAGTGGGAGATAGTTGGACCAGTTGGGGTAGAGAGTTCCATAGGATGGGAGAGGCTCTAGTGAAGTCCTGGAGGAGAGTATGGGTGGAGTTGATGAGGGAGTTGGAAAGTAGAAGGTCATTTGAAGAGCGGAGGGGACAGTTAGGGTGGTACTTTATAATATCCGTATCAGGATTTGCAACGTGATTCCAGCTTGCAAGTTAGTATTAAATACCCCAATCAACTTAAAAGCAACCTATAGCAATTTTCAGTCAAGTTTGTTTGAGTTCTCTTGATTCCATTTTGCAAATTCTTACTGAACACAAACATAATTCAGTTTGATTTGTCTTTAATGCTTACAAGTTTATAAACTGATGTTATACTGTATGTCTTTTTTTGTATAGTGAATATGTGAATATGAATATGAAATAACTACATGCAATATTTCTTATTTACCTTATATGTTATAAATATGGTATTTAAGTTTTAGTACGGTAAGTCAGAAAATATATTAAAAACCACTGTAGACTCCATTTAAGTTCACTTGTTTTAAAACTAAAGAGATTATAACTATGTAAATCTGTGTCCTTGTTGTAGATTTCTCCTCACTTCCTGTGCAATGACAATATTATCACCAGGACAGGAAGTGACAGGAAATGTATCCAATGGGGCCAGGAAAAGCAAATAAAACTTAAGAAAGAATCTGACCCTTGCCCCATGGTTGGAGTTGCTGGGCCAGCTGAGATGATAATTGGACACTCCCAGAAGAAGTGAGGTCTATAACGTCCAAGGAGGGAGGGGGCTGTGCTAGGGAATTGACTCTTCCGGGAGTGTCTATTCCCTGGCAAGTTAAGAGGTACTTTTCAAGTTGGTGAACATTTGTTTTGGTAAAGAAGAAGCATTTCAAATAATTGTTTTTTCTGTGATTTTACTTGCATTATGTAAAGTAAGTGACAGGGCCTCTATAGGCTTGTGATTCCTGTTCCTCTATGTGAATGAAGGCCAAGCCGATTACCTGATCCACACTCCCACCATCCCGAAGATTGGTGCCCGCAGATTCTACCCCCTCCCCCTCTGCATCAGTGGTTGGAGGCTCACTGGCATCATCACGTCTAATGCAAGGTCCATAGCACACCATTATACGCGAGGACACCGAAGGACAGTGCACGTGGCAAAGCTTAGGGGAGAGAGGTGAGCCTAGACCATCAGGGGAGCAGGGAATCAGGTAAGTAAAACTGCTTTAGACATACACAAACAGTTAACCCTTGCAGGGTGTGGGCAGCATGGTTACCCAAGAAATAGGCTTCAAAGATTCTTAAGTCCAGTGTAAGGTTCCCAGGTCCACATGATGAACCTAAGGGTGGTAACTTAACCATTTTAACTTTGACAAAATGTTTGTTATTCAACAGTTTTTGATTGTCTGAAAACTTTGTTCTGACAAGGTGAGAACATGAGTAAATAACAAAAAACAAGTAATCCCTGGGGGAAAGGCACATTATTGCAGATGCTTATTGGCTTTTGACCCTCTTTAAGGTAAAGAAAGACCATGAATGAGGAGAGAGAAGTTAGAGAGAGCTGACTCTTATTTGTGATTGCAATAAGCAAAAAGTTGCTATTTAAAGTGTATCTAAATCCAAAAAGAAAACTGTAGAATAATGCAGTTTAGCAGTTCTTAAAAGTGGTGACTGCATCAGTTGTATTTCTTGGTCTTTTTTCCCCCTTTATTTTCACCCGATGAACCCGATTTTCACCCGATGAACATGCTTCCTGTCTTAGGGTGGCTCCACTCTGGATTAGAAACAGAACCACCCTTGGACAGCAGCATTGTCACCCTGTGGGGAGGGTGGTGTTAGATGGACTCATAGATTTAGATAGACTTGACTAACAAATTAAAAGCCGAAATCCAGCTAAAACTTTTTCATGAGTTACAGTAACTGTTTGTTTTTTTCCTTTTGAAATGAAGGTGTGCAGACATGCTCATCAGTTTATGAGTTATGTGTGTGTCATTGTTGGGTCATGTTCAAGTATGTTATACTGGGTAACCTGTTTATCAAAAGACTGTCAGCAGCACTTAACTCCTGCGTCTGGCTAGACTCCTGCTATGGCTGTCTGGAGCTCTTATCAGCTGGACCCTTGCAGGGTTGTGCAGTCAGAATGTCTGGGGAGGACAGGGTGCATGTGATGGGATTATAATCTGATCTGATCACTTTGTGTATAAAAGGTTGCACAGTTGTCAATAAATAAGAGTTTGTTTCACTCTACACTTGGTTTTGGCTAGTGACTGGGAGCTAAAGATCAACGAGTTGAAATATCTCCTGAGCAAGGAAAACTACAGCGGCGGACATACTCATCCTGAGTTCTGGAGTCCGTTGCAGAAGGTATTACATAAATGAATAAAAGCTGACCATTGTAAGCCCCCCTATCAGTGCTCAGTGGTTTGGCCAAACCTTCTATCTGCCACTTTTGCTGGACAGCATGACATGGTAGAGGATGCCGAAGATGAAAATAAATCATGGTAGAGGAAGCTAAAGATAAAAATAAAGGAAAAAAGATTTAAAAAAAGATTAAAAATAAAATAATGGAGGAACCACATTTGAGGATCAGTAAACTGCAATATATATATTTTTGCTTTTGACTTTAGATGAGCTTTACTTTTCCCAGTGAAGCATTATTTAAAAAGAGGAAGGGCTCAAAAACAAACCCCCTATGGCACAGCAATGAAGATAAAACATAGATATATGATTATGATATATAATTTTCCGTCTTAAAGGAGAACTATGAGGTGAGTGCTTTTCACTCACCTCATAGTTCTAGCCGACCTGTGACAATGAACTACCGTGAGCTGTAGCTTGCGGTATACTGAGCTTAGGGTAACGGGAGGACGCTAGTTTGTGTCCTCCCATTACCCTAAGGAGAACTATGGGGAAAAACACTGACCCCATAGTTCTCCTTTAAGGAGTTAGCTGTATCCCTGTCTATAGATTTTCATATACTTTTAGTGAGCAACTAATTATAGTGTATAAAATGCTTCCTCCATACTTTGCACATTTTGTTTTTGGACATTTCCTTCCATACTTATATTATTATATGATGCTAGGGAGTAACCGAACCGAGTGCGGAAAAGCTTTCCCTATATCTCCATCTTCTTTCCTTTTTCTTTTTTGATCTGGTCTTTTGATCTGGTTCTCTGGTTGGTGCTCTATCTCCTTTATGTCAGTCATCACCCCGTTTATCGGGGTGCTGCCTGCCTTTTGACAGGGATGGCTCACTTAGAGTCCCTACATTGTAGTTATATATGTATACATATACATGTACATATATATATTTTCTCCGTGTTTAGGGTACATGTTTGGTTTGTGGGATATGATTGGATTCACTGTCTGCCTATGTCTGGCCATTGTGCCAATGTTGCATTCTATATAATCAATCAACATACTTATGTATCATACCAATTATTATGTTTATTGTCTCCTGAAATCATGATCTAACTAATTATTATGCCAATATTGCACTCTGTATAACTGATCAATATATTTCGATTTTCTACTAATTATTATGTTGACTGCTCCTTTAAATCATGACCTGATTAAATAAGTGCTATTATGTATATCATGTACTATTCCCTATATTAGATGTTATAGTTTAGCAAAATGGACTTGATGTCCCTTCATAGACATCTTGTATTGTAATCCGAGATGTGTGCCACATCTGCCTGCCTCAGGATGCTCTCACCTCTGCCTGCCCTGGCGTTAGGCGGATACTTTTTGTCCCCCTTCAGGCCACAAACAGGGGGAGACATTTTTTGCACCTCATATGGGGATGCCCTTGGGCCCCCTTCTTCCCAGTACGTGCGTGCATGGTCGTTCCATATTATGACCGGCTGCGTTGTATCTCCCGGCCCTATTACCATCTCTGCTGCTTGAGTGGCACCCAGCTCTATTGATCTGGGGTGGGAGTGTCCCACCTACCGGCCGCCTATTGGCTGGAGGCTGGGACTCTCTAGGAGGTCAGCTGACCACCTACGTCAGACGCCGCCTCTCTTATGCCCGCACGCGGCAGCCGGTGCTTGCAGCGCACGGCTGGAGACGGCCACACAGGCACCGGCAGCATTAGGTGTTGGAGACTGTCAGCAGGCTGCTCAGAGGTCCTATTCTATTAAGCCTCACTGAAGCTATGCTCCTTTTTCGGGTAAGCAAGGATTTTTTGAGGTATCCTGTTTTATCATTTGAGCTTTAGCTACTGCTTACTTTCCCTGCTAAATACCATGCTGTATTCTCATATACATACATTATCCTATTCCCAGTTATACTCTGGGTACTAAATGTAGGATTTAATGTCTATTAATGCCTGGCTGCTATAACCAATAAGGCTCTTTTTGGTATACTATGCCCTTTCTCATACATTTTTATGCATGTGTATGATTTAGCACAGATGGATATACCCTGGACATGAATGTACTACTTTCCACTATCATGTCATCAGCACGTCATAGGAACAGCCCCTGACTTATAGATTCCATCCTCCTTCACCCTGGGAACACGTGCCCTCCCCTGGTTCGCTCGGCGCCTGTGCATGTGCATTTGTTGATTTCACAATGAGGGGGTAAGATTAATTGTCACTTCTCGATATTGATATTCTATTGTTTAATATGGCTGATGTTTGAATACTTATATTTTTTCCCTTATATGATCTTTAGACC
The DNA here is from genome assembly GCF_000935625.1 of Nanorana parkeri. Lineage (NCBI taxonomy): Eukaryota > Metazoa > Chordata > Amphibia > Anura > Dicroglossidae > Nanorana > Nanorana parkeri. The sequence goes on from NW_017309541.1 coordinate 25,766, forward strand.
GCCTCCTCCTCTGTCAGTTTTTTTTAAACTGTTCCCTTTTTTTTTTTTCCCCCTCAGGTTAGCGCCCTGCGGCGCGAAACGCGTAGAGCATTGCAAGTACTGCATTACCATTGAGCATTGCAAGTACTGCACCACCACCCACCAATTTTGTTCCACTAGAGGTTCTTTATTACTATGAATATGGATTCTCTATTCTTATGAAATGTATCTGTTTAATCATTGTATCATCATCTACCAATCATGTCTATAGATCCTTGATTATGCAATCTAACCTCTAATTTGGAACTTAGGGGGTGCTAGGAGGTTCTCTCGTAGTTGTGTGTCATTTTTTTATATTCTATATGCATTAACTGATGCTTTTAACCTTTTGTTAGGGGCACCAGACGCGTATTTACGTTTATAGGCGCGTAAACGTGGGGGTGGGGGAGTTAAACATTTTGGGGTTTTTTTTGTCCCCTTTTTTTATGTGACTTTTATTTTATTTTACTTTTTTATATAATCATGACCTTCAGAGATTGAGTTGGAGAGAACTCACGCCAACTGTGAGCATTAGTAATCGTAAACATAACACAAGTAAGCACAGTGTAGAAAGTCGAATCACCTGGCTTCCAGGCATACACTCTGGAAAGGAATTTTATGTCCGGAGCCTGGACTTGTGCTTGCAGGCACATTGCTGGAGGGGAAATAGATGACTGATCTATGGAAAGACCAAGCCACGGTTCCAGGAGGATTCCACAGATCAAGGAGACTGATGAGATGTTCTCTTGAAGACAGGTGCTGTGAGTGTTACATACCTATAACCCTCCAGGCGAATTTGATCTGAGAATCAGCTGATCAGTCAGGTTTTAAAGTGACAGACAGACCCATTTATGTCAAGACAAGAGCACGTGTTGTCACTTTGGAAGCATTTATTAGAACAGACTGTATTTTATTGCTAAACATCTCTTACTTGTGTAGGTTAGGCTAGGGCACAACCATGTACAGCCTAAAATGTGCAAGCCAAAAGCACTATTTGTGTCACTTCACCCATGTGGGAGTTAAAGCATATTTAAACCCAAAGGCAAATATTTAATATATTACAGCTTTGCCAATTCTTGGATGTGGTGGCTGCATTAGTTCTCTTTTTTAGGTTTTTCCTTTTATTTTCACCTGGTGATCCAGCTAAGGCTGTTATTTTGTAACTTCTTTTAACAGGCCAAGCTGTCCAACAAAATTGATAGTTAGAAGGTTGAGTCAAACCATTTAACACTGACAGGGGTGCTTACAATGGTCAGCATTTATTCATTTATGTAAAACCTTTATCCCAAAAGAAAAAAAAAAACTGTTGCTGTAGTGGCTTAAAAAGTGTTAGCTGGAGCTTAAATTTAAGTTGTTAGTCAGGTCCATCTACATCTGCTAGCACATCTAACACCTATCCCTCACCAGAGGGTGACAGTGCTGCTGTCCAAGGGTGGCTCCATGGCTCCTCTATACACTGGAGCCACCTTGAGACAGGTAGTGTGTCACTGGCCAGTTCACCAGGTGAACATAAAGGGCAATAAAGCCTAAAAAGAGAACTAGTGCAGCCACTACATTTAAGGATTGGTAAGTTGCAATATATTCAGTTTTTGGTTTTGGGTTTAGGTACACTTTAAGTTAATAATTAAATGTATTATAATTATAATAATAATAATTTTAATATTTAAATAACACTTCAAGCAAAATGAAAAAATTAAGAGAAACTCTAATGCAGGGTTTAGGAAACCTTGGCACTCCAACTACAAGTTCTATGAGACATTGCAAGACTTATGACTTCCAGAGGCAAAAGCAGGATGGGAAAAGGTATTTGGTGAGTTCAGCTATCTCATAAGGATTGTCTGCAGTGATTATATCTGCTTATACAGACCAGACATAAAGGTCTCAGCAAGGCATACATCGCAAATACAACAATGGGAGTCAGAATACTGACCAAAGAGATAAGATGGCAGATGAATGTGCATACATGAATGCACACATTTGCATCAGTAGATGCCCCTAGCACTGTTTTTCTTGATCCTTTTGCTACCTCATAAACTAGCAAATTTGGGCAACCCAGGTCAAATTCCAACTAGCCTGGAAAAGACGGCTTATCTTTACCTTTTAAATTCGTGGTTAGAGATAACTATCCTTACAATGGTGCCACAGCCCACAGTGGGACTCATTCTCTCAGGGGTTTCTTGTTTTCTTCTTAGTTGGGAGAGACTGATTTCCAATTTCAACACCCCATGCTTGCTTCATCCTCTTAAATCACTTTTTCCTATTTCAGAAACATCTTCCTTTACAGGCAACTATGCTATTTAAGTCGCAACAATACCAAGAGGTCTCAGGTCAGCCTGACCTTTTTCATTTATTACAGTTAGCAGAATTCACAAGTAAAAATGTAAGAAGACTAGCAGAGGTTAACCTACTATATGAGCAAATATCATTTCCCTTTGCATGCTGGTGTCTGAATTTTTCCTGGTTCCAATCTATGACTTGTTAAGGAGGAAGCATTGCCATTGGGTTGGAGGTATGGACTCCCTATATCTTTCATATAAAGGGTTGCACATTTTCTAAGTTTATAACATAGTTCTTCCACCTGGGAACATGTTTCTTCCTAGATCTTATCTTATCTCTCTTACACTTCACCAGATGAACCCATCATTTTATCCCACATGCGTCCATGGCTGTGAGGGCAGTATGGTGGAAAAATTGTGGAAATGCTCAACTGCGCCCTATTTTGCTCACAAATCTTTTATGTCTTCAAATCTATGCTCTCTAGATCCTTTCCCAAGGATCACTTATTATTACTGGAATCCTATCTACAGACAACATTTTCCATGGTCACCAGACTACACATTACAGCTAGGTGAAAATCTCTAGATCAGCCCATAAAAAGAGCTAACCAAAGACTTAACTAAATTATGACTTTTGAAAAAATGTATACCACGTTAAAGACGCTATGGATATGTGTGAAAAACCTAGCAGATGTAAGCAAGAATCCTCTCAAGGCACACTGCTGAAATCCCGAAGAGTGTTGAATAATGTGACGCATACAGTCCCTGCTAAATTGCAATGTCAAGATTCTAGCCAAACTTCTAGCCAATCAGCTCTCTGAGGTAGTTTTGAACCTAGTAGACCCAGACCAGATGGTCTTTATGCCAGATAAACATACCCTCACAGACATTAGGAGATTGTACCTAAACATGCATACAGCACAGGAGTCTACGAGTCTAGCCTTGTTGTGTTATTGGACATCCACAAGGCCTTTGACTCTGTAGAATGGGAATATCTATAGGCGGTACTGAACAGTATGGGGTTTGGATCCAATTTATTAAATGGATAAAATTACTCTACACTGACGCAGTAGGGAGGGGTTGTACAAACAACCGCAACACTCCCTTTATCCAGCTTCAACGGGGAACAAGGCAGGGTTGTCCCATCATAATTTATATTTGTGCTGGTAATAGAAACATTTGCAGATCTAATAAGGCTGTCATCAACACCAGAAGTAGACTAGAGGAAAGGATTTCTCTCTATGCCTATGATTCACTAATTTACCTAGATGGGAAGATCCTTTCACTTATTGAATTGTTCAGAATTATTGAAATATTTTGGTACTGTCTCCAGTCTAAAAGTTATCCTAGAAAAATCTAATATCTTTCCTACTGGACACCCGGTTAAAGTGGGTCAACAAATTCAAAATTTACCACTAGATGTAGGGATAACAGTATGACATAAAGCCAAAACCTTACGCAAGGGTACTGACATACAAATTGCTTCTAATACTCTTTTATAGTTTAACCCTTCAATTTGAAACGTAATATATGTATGCAGATGCCCTATGATGGGATAAAGAGGGCAGAGTGATTGAATATGTTCAACATTATAAGTCTAGGGTACATTTGTCACTCTTGAATACCAGAAAAATTACTTTCAACTGGATAACCATCACATTTACAGGTAGCTCACTCTTTGACACACTGTTCAACCGGAAACTAAAACTCTAAGGCCCCTTTCACATGGGCGGTCTGATCGGGTCCGTCTATCAGTTTTTCAGATGCCCAATGTAAGTCTATGGGCAGCCGGATCTATACGGATGGGCATCTGTTTACCCACGGTTACCCCCGACTCCGGCCAGGTCCAGAAAAACTAACTGGTGTTCCGTTTCAGAGGACCTGATTGTGTCGGATCAGGGGTAATCTGATGTAAATAGACACATGTCCATTTACATCTGATTCCCCATCGAATGAAATGAGGTCTGGTGAATTTAGTTTTTTCCTCCATCTTGCACAGCGGTGACATCCGATTTGTACCACTCTGATCAGGAGGGGATCCGCGCACAGTGCCCCTCCTAAACAGCCCATGTGAAAGGGGCCTAAATATACTGGCCTCTCCTCTTGAAAGTTTTTTAACCGCAATGACTATTACTAAACAATGACAAACCTGCACCATATTCTCCAACAACAGACCCCTGCTCCCTTTGACAAAGCCTGATCGATGTGAACTAGAGACTTTCCACCTCTTACTAAACAGGACGTGAAGGAAATTATTTTCTCAACAGTTGTCAGTACACAGGATCTTCATTCACAGTTTTACTTTATCCACCGAATACACTATACCCCTTACAAAATGCATAAATGTGGAATTAGTTAGTTGGCCCAATGTTAATGTTGCTATATGACACCGGTGGATGTTTTGCATGTCTTCTGGTCTTGTGCTCAAATATCACCTTACTGGCAACACATACACTAGCTATTGACACAGGCTTTGATCAGCCTCATGTCCTGGAACTCTACCTCCTTGCTACATTACCAAGTCATATCCTGTAGTGTACAAACACCTCAAAGAGCTAGTATGACGGCTAGTCTTTTATGTCAGAAAAAAAATCTTACTAAAGTGGAAGGACCCAGAATGTAAAAGCCATTGTTAATTTCATTACTGCCATTTTACCTATATACAAACAACTTTTTATTAGTCGGGCATGTCCAAATAAAGTTGAAAAATATTGGTGGCCATGGTTAACGGTCTTGACTCTGGTGTAACTTTTGAACCAGTTTTAATAGAACTATGTACTAAGTGATGAAAGTGTGGTAATGTATTTTGATGTCTTTATAATACAAATGTGTGCAATTATAAAGCGTTCATAGAGCTGTTTGCTCTGCATATGTCTGTGTTGTAGATTTGCACCATTATTATGGGCACAAGATGGAGCCGAGGAGCATAGGACATTTCTATAGTTCTCGGCTTCATCTAGTGGCCATAGCACAGTGCAAAAATCGACCTGGTTTGGTGTGTTTTATTTTTTGACTAAAAATATTGATTAATAAAACACCTTTAAAAAAATACACATTTGGATTACCTATACAGTGGGGGGGAATTTATCAAAACTGGAGCAGACAAAATCTGGAGCAGCTAACCAATCAGCATCTCTCTTCAGTTTGTTCAGTTGAAGGGGTTCTAAAGCCTCTGGTTTTTTTGCCCATATCTACTGCTAACAAGCAGTAGATATAGGCAAAAAGTAAAAAAAACAAAAAAAAACAAAATGCTTTAACATTTAAACTTACCTCGTTATCGCTGCCCGCTCCCGCGCCGAGAATCCGGAACTGCTCCTGCGGCCGCAAAGGGTCTTGGGGCGGGCGCATGCGCAGCTCGGATTCTCGGCCGGGAGACGCGCAGAGACGCAAGGTAAGTCTATGGACGCGTGCACCCGCATGCAGACACCGTGAGACAGGAAGTGCCTGCAAGCAGAGAGGAGTCAGCGCTGGATGGGAGAGCCGCCGCACCGCTGAAGGGACAGATGAAAACATCAGGAAAGAAGACGATCGGATTAAGAGACCTCATTTAAGGTAAGTGCTAACATTAACATGGGGGGGAGGGAAAACATTTTTGGACTTTAATGTCACTTTAAGATTTGAAAATGGAAGAGAGAAACTGATTGGTTGCCATGCACAGCTGCGCCAGATTTTGTCTGCTCCAGTTTTTATAAATTCCCTTCAATATGTTTACTGTTTATATGCCAACGGATTTGCATTTCTGTAGAGACAATCTTAAGCTTTACACACATTTATCTTACTGCACAACCAAAGAAGTGACTCCTGTAGTTCCAAATAATATTCCTGGTTCAGCAGATCAGGTTCCTGTGTCACCTGTCTGTCTCCAGCCTCCTCGTTAGACTCATTGTGAATTAGGATCATTGTCGCTGTCCAATCAGCAGGGAAGCAGAAAAGCTGTGCGTATAGGAAAACTGTATGGCTACAACTGCAAATCCTCTGACAGGTAAAACAGTAATCATGTATGTATTTCATTTGTGTTTTTAGCTTTTTTCCTGGAGTTATACTTTTACATACAAAGATTACATTAATTATTTCTGGAGCACTTCAAAAGCTATATAATAAGAATATTAATAATAATAATATACAACAATTCTTATATAATCAGGGGTGTCCCCTTAATCAGGCAGCCTCAGGCAGTGGTGGGGACTAACAGCACACCCCCACTGACAGTTTGCCCGCACCTC
>NW_017309541.1:32308-33419 GCF_000935625.1 Nanorana parkeri
ATCCAATCAGTAAACATGGCATGCCTATTGCACAAGAACACTTTTTGCTGTATTACTGAACATTTTGAGACTCCTGCTGACAAGACGGTTGTCTGATCATTAGCGAGGAAAGCATAGATAGTGGAAACATTGAAGCGAATACAGAATTTTCAATTGCAGACATTATTTCATTTGGATGCCATGACTGTTTAATTTGTTAAACTGCCATAGAACTTTGATTCACAGTTTGACTTTACCAGAAGTCCAAGCAGGGCAAATTGGCCTCTCTGAAGGCCAAGGCAGTCAACTGAAGGTCATCCTAGGACACAAGATTTGTCACCGAGTCCAGAGTCAGAGTTAATGTCCTAAAGCAGATCTAAGTCCAATTACTAAAATCTCATATAGGCTTTAACATATTAATCGCACAAATTTTAGAAGTTGTTTTAAAACACAACTCCGAGCACAGATAATTTTACGTTATATGAAATCTTTATTACTCACATTAAACCTCTAATTTTTTTATTACCTAATGAGCTCTCTGTTAGCTTCGTTGATGAGTCATACCTCCAGCTCCTTGCTGCATTGTAAAGGGGTCTAGAATTGACACCGGTTCTGATGTTGTCCCTCTGCCCCCTTCCTCTACCGTACCATTCCTTAAGCACTACACAGTGATAACATTGATGTTTGTGAATGGCACAGCAGAGAAGGGGTGTGGAGATACAACACCAAAACTATTATGGATTGTAGACACCACTCCCATGCAGTGGGGAGCTAAAAGTGCGGCCCCGTACATATTAGCAGCACTCAGAGGAGTGTAGAAAAACCTCCTGGAGTAATGAAAACCTTAAAGGTTTAATGTGAGTAGTGGCCCATTACTGCAGACTTCCACTGGAGCAGTTGCTATATATGAACACAAAAATTTACTTTTTTAACTGTCCTCTTCCTATGTCTCTTTTTAAAAATGGCCACCTCTGTGCTCTGCAGGCAGTGTGTATAAATGACAGGCTGCTGTGCACATGTAGGGCATGGAAAACTAAATTTCCCACACTGCTGTGCTTCCCTGTTGCACAATCTTCTCTGCAGAAACTGAGCTCTCTCCCCCATTTATTAATATTCATTATTATTGATATTG
>NW_017309541.1:33499-46282 GCF_000935625.1 Nanorana parkeri
GTATGCAGTAATTTTGTTATGATGACTTTCAGGGAGTCAGCTGCTTTACAGTCTAGACAGTCACACCCCAATGTCAAATTGTGTTCCCTGTGGAGGGAATTTTGAATTTGCAGGACTCAGGCCCACTAAAAAGTCCATTAAAATTTTAAAAAACAGCAATGTGAGTCATGAAAATGTACACACCTATACATCTTTACTGCACATCTACATAACCACAATAAACAACAATCACTTACAAAGTGAAAATGGGCTTTACAGTGGAACCCTACTGTAGAAAAAGACATTTGCTAGCAGGTTGGCTTGTTATGTAGTTGTCTCTATTTCCTCGATTGTACACACTAATCCGTGCATACACAGCTCCGTGTACAATCTCTGCACCATACACTGTGTGGGAGTTATGTCATTCTGGGCTGGCCAATCTAGATGGATGAACCTGGAAAAAGACTGGGTAAAGATATCAAGTGTAGGGTTCCATGGTGACACCCCTCAAAGGTGAGTCCATGATGTTCCAGACTCACTGGATGATCTTACTCTTCCAGGTTGAATGGCGCTGGGCTTCTTTCAACCTGAAAATCTGAGGACATCCAAGGAAATAAATGATGGCAGGGACAGAACTGGCGAGGACGTGAGTATTGCACTCAGATCTACTTGTGTGTTTTAAAAACCTGCAGGGGGACCGCTTGTTTTAAAAAAAAAAAAAAATGCCTGGAGTTGTGAATTAAATATCAGCATATTTAGGCACACCTTGCTTAAACCACAACCGTGTTCACATGAAGTGTGGATTTATGGAAATGTGCGTGTTGTATACACATGAATATCCTGTTTAATACATTTAATTGAGCAGGTTTATGAAACACCTTATAGGACATTGACTGTAATTATAGGACATTGACTGTAATGTGTCTGACTGAAGGGGTTTTGAAACGTTACAATAAATAGTGCAGTTCCACATAACACACACGTAGATGAACGCTGGGTATGTGGAGGTCTGAAATTCATAACATTGCCTTGCAGTACTTTTCCTTTCTGGCTCATTTCTATACAGAGCCATTAATTCTGAGTCTGACTGGGAGTCTTGCAACATCTGTTTACATTCTTAGCAGGACTGCACAGGATTGTACGTCATGCTGCCTATATGATTAACCCGCAAGTGCTCCAGTCACCATGAAAGAGGTCTCATTCAAAGCTATATTGATGTTAGCCACGTATGCTAACATCAGTTTTGCATGTTGGTTTTGTTTACCCAATTTCGTCGTTTTTATTGAAAGGATTTACCCCACAAACTCTCATTCCCCTTCCTAGATCATGTCCCAGTACTGTATTTACTGTTTTCCTTTACCTTGTTCTTGTAGCAAGAAGCAGCTTGTATTACTCCTTGTGACTTCATCACCAGGCTTGTAAAATTCTTTCAGGGGCAGCAGCTGGTAGGTCAGTTTCTATTGACAAGATATGCCCCCAGAATTACATCTGCCAAGAGGCCTTTCTATACACACCCTGCTTAGACAAGGGAGTCTAAAGCTGCCCAAACACCTTGCGATCATCGGATGGAACTTTTCGTCCAATGATTGAATCGTCGTACGATTTTCTTACAGCGGCCCCACCCTGCCCCGATTATCGCAAGGTTTGATCAGCAGTAATTAAAAGAAAGCACCTGGACGAATTGCGGTAATCGACCGCACTTATTTTGGTCTGCGCATGTGCAGTGTAAATCGTACAAATTTTGACGTACGGAAACGCCACCAACCTTGCGAAAATCGTACGATCGACCAATGTTTTCTAACCTGCTGGTTAGTAAAAAGTCGATCGATTGTACAGTATTTGCGGTTGTACACTGCCCATCAACCTTACGAATATCGGACAAAACGCGATCGCATACGAAAATCGGCTGATATTCATAAGGTGTATGGGTACCTTAAGGGGGCTTATTCTAATTTTTTTTCTTTCTTTCCGACCTCCTTTTTCCCTCTATTCCCTCCCTCCATCCAATGTTTCCTCCCATCCTCCTACCCTCCCTTCCTGTCTCACTTTACATTACTTACGCTCCTCTCTGTCTTTACCCACCCAATCCACCTATGCCTTCCTTTTTTTTGTTATTTCCTCTCTTCATTCTGTTAATTTTACTCTCCCAACATAGAACATAAGTTGAAATGGCTGCTTGGCGGTCTTGGTAGATAAATTGTACCATGGTAGAGAAGCATTTAAACTTGTTTGTATTACACTTACTATAAATAGTTCAAAGCAAATATGGAAAACAATATTCAAATATTTCTGAGATTTACCATCTGCTAAAATATTTCTCATCCACTTGGCACATAGCTTGAAACAGATCCATCAATATCCAGTGTCCATGCTACCCCCACTGCCACAGAGTATACCAGAGTTCATGAGTTACCGAACACCAACTCATTCCTACCTACAATGCAAAGCACAGACCTGCATACAATTGCAATGTGTACTGACCATTCTGGAGTAACATAGCATTAATATAAAAATTGCAGACAGATGTAAAGCAATTGTGTACATAAACAAATCCACAAAAATTATTAAGTCAGTATTATTAAAAACATACTTTAAAAGCAATCTTCCAAAGCTTTTTAAACATGTACATATTGTGAGCAATTTGTCTTTATAACTATTGTTTTAATGAATAAAAAAATTAAAATCATACAACTTTTTTCTTTCTGCTCAGTGACATTGACAGGTAGGGGCTGCTTCTGCTCATTCCCCTCTCTGTAAGGTAGCAGTTGTACAAAGTCAAGGTTGTATTAACCAAGGTTGTGGTTGTGTTGGACAGGCAGCTTTGAGAACTCTGGGAGATTTATATTGCTTATTGTGACACTGACAAAATGAGAGATGCACTGAAATGGAATTTTTAGACTGAAAGCGAAAATAAAATATTTGTCAGACTGAAACCAAAACTGAAAATGAAGTATTTTTCCAACCTTTTAAAGATTATTATTTTTTTAATTGAATTTCATTTTATTGCTTTTTCCAACAAATAAACAAAAATACAATACAACATTACATTGTTCATTTTCTGTCTTAACAATGTAAACATCCAACACCCTCACATTATAAAGAAACAAAAACCCCAACCACAGCATAAAAAAACAAAAAAACATAATACTTCTAACTCTCCTGCCCATCTACCGCCCCTCACCCCACATCCGGCCAATGGAAGTACCAGCATATAGCCTCATCTCATTAACATTGGCATATGCCTTTCTAACCAGGGTTTCCATATTTATTTATTTTTTTTTACCTTATTATTTATTATTGCAGATAGTTTTTCATTTATTGCATACCGCATTATCTCTTCCTTAACTTGATAAATCTTTGGGATCTCCGATTTTCATGTTTTTCCCACTATTTGTTTTGAAGCTGTAAATATAAACGTTACTAATTTAAATTACATGAATGGACACTTTTTTGGTTTCAAATTCAATAAGGCTTCCCATAGATTCCGCTTTAACTTTTTACCTATAACTGCGTATATGAGCCAGTATACCCCTTTCCAAAAATGTTTTATTTTGGGGCAATCCCATACTGTATGAAATAAAGCTCCCCTGTTGCCCCCCAACTCTAAAACAATTTAACGAGCTTCCCCCTTGAAATGTAACCATTTTCTGGGGCACCATATACCATCGCATTAAAGGAGAATTATGAGGCGAGTGATTTTCACTCAGCCTCCTAATCTGAGCCGACCTGTGACAATGAAACTGTCACAGGTCGGCTCAGTAGATCGGGAAGTGAGCGAACACATACCGTTGCTCGCTCACTTCTCGATCTATCCCTGCAGAGAGCCGTGACTGTTACTCACGGCTCCCTGCCGGGATTCCCCCCCCTCCCCTGTCCGATCCTCCAGGGCTGACTGGCGAAACAGACAGGGGAAGGGGCGAGCGCATCTGGCTCTACCTCTGGATAGGCAGAGCCAGCTGTTAATCCCGCAGCTGGGTGGATCTCGACAGCATAGTCGGGATCCATCCCGGCTGAATTTGTGAATTTCCGAAATTTCTTCCGAATTTCGTTTCAGAATGAAACGAATCGCACATGTCTTATCAATTAGTATGGTGCAATCGACAGACAAAAACAACAATGTTCCCTAAAGGAGCATGCTGGAAAATGTTTCTCGATCGAACACATTTCTAACAGTCAATGTGGTTTTCGTTCGCTCCATTCATTCCAAAACAGAACGTTAAATAAAAGCTAAAATTAAACAAAATGTGGATTGGCAATTGGAAAGTTTCTGATGCCAGTATCAAATGTTCTGAATGTATTTTTCGTTCAAACGTTCGTGAAAAATCTAACTGTGTATACTCTACTTTACTGTCAGGGCTGTCCCTAAGTAAATCGCCGCCTGTCAGGGAATCTCAGTATACCGCGTCTCAGTATACCGCGAGCTGTAGCTTGGGCATGCAGAGCTAAATTTAGAGTGGGGAAGGCACTCATTCATGTACAAGGTATTTTTCGTTCAAACGTTCGTGAAAAATCTAACTGTGTATACTCTACTTTACTGTCAGGGCTGTCCCTAAGTAAATCGCCGCCTGTCAGGGAATCTCAGTATACCGGCGTCTCAGTATACCGCGAGCTGTAGCTTGGGCATGTAGAGCTAAATTTAGAGTGAGGAAGGCACTCATTCATGTACAAGTGATCTCGGCGATGTCGCCGAGATCACTTGTATGCATCCTGCAGGTCCGTCCTCCCCCCGCTGCACCCCCCGCTCGCTAAGTACCTTTCTCCGGAGATCTTCAGGATGGAGAGCGAGGGGCAGAGTGGAGAATGTCTGTTCTCCGCTCTCCTCCGTGTAAAGAGTGCTTGCAGCCTTCCCCTCTCAGTTGTCACAGGAGTTCCAGCACAGTGCTGTCCTAGTACTCCTGTATTGGAAGTGACAGGTTCAATAAAGAGAACCTGTAACCTCCAAATGCTATCACACAAGGACTTGTTAGCTCCTGAGTGATAGCAATCAACTTAAGTGAAAAAAAGTTTAAAATTGATTAAAAAATAATTAGATAAATAATAATTAAAAAGGTGATTCAAATGTAAAAAAATAGTAAGAAAGAAATTTATTAAAAAATAAATAAATAAAAATCATTAAGATTAAAAAATGATATAAAAAAAGTAAAAGATGATTAGATAAATACAAATTTAAAAAAGTAAAATAATAAATAAAAAAAGTGATAAAAAAGTAATTAAAAAAAAATGTAAACCAACCCTGCCGCCCCCACCATCTGGTTGTCATTCTCCATTGGGGGGGGAGGGGGACGCATTGAAGAACCTGGCCTTGGGGCAGCAGAGAGAGTAAATCCAGCCCTGAATATAACACTAAAGCTGCAGTCAGTCCTGTCATTTAGTATAACCATGAACGTATGTTTTTTTTGGTTCCCATATTATTGTGGAATGTAAATGCTTATTATACTACAACTAGAGCCATTCTCATGACCTATGTTACACAACTACTAAAATGTAATGGTCGAGCCCCTTTGTTTCAACAATGCTGCAAGTAGAACTAAAACCCCAAACATTGATTTCTGTAGTAAAACAACAGTCATTTTTGAGGAATCTCCATGTTTTTAAACTTAGATTTTGCTCACTTTTCATGATCTCGCCATGCATGTCACTGTGGCTCACTGGGCTGGCTTCCGGAACTCATCATACATTCAGACCAGGAGATGGTTCTTCCAGAACATTAGGGCTACTGGGAACAAGATGGAGCTACCTGGTGCAATACTACCCCTGAGAGAAAACCAGAAGATCAGGGAAGGTAGGTTGTGCCAACTCATGAGAAACACCCAGAAAAAAATGAACTATGAAGACCTGACCTTACTCACATTTGTTTTATTAGTATCCACTGCAATACATGTTGTGACACATGATGTCCTGTGTACCAGCAAACACCATGATAGTAACTAGATATTAGTATTTTATACAATATTTTGTACATGTTGTGACACATGACGTCCTGTGTGCCAGCAAATACCATGATAGTAACTAGATATTAGTATTTTATACATAATAAGAGGCTGTTGATTCAGGGAATATCCGATTACCTCAGGGGGATTAGGAAATAATTTGTTCCCCATTGAAGAAAATGGAACCAATAATAATGTTTTTTGCCTTCCATTGGATCACCTGTAAAGTAAGGTATACATGGTTAGAATTTTGAATAAAAAGAGTCGTTTTCGGAACGTTCTTTGGAATATCTATCAATTAGTAGACATGTGCACTAGCAAAAAAATTATTTCGTTTAGTTTCGTTTTTTATTCGGATTTTGCGTTATTAAGTTTTTCGTGATTCGTGTCCGAAAATCAATTTGTTTCGGGATTCTGATTAAATTCGTTAGCGGTAGTCTGTACGAATGTGTACGTCTTGTTTTCTTTTTGTTCGTACATTCGTTCGTTGCAGCAAAATGACAGAATTTGTTTTTTCCCCCTCAAATGTCATTTATGCTGCATAAAATTTTGTCCAACAAATGAACGTTCGTACAGACTACCGCTAACGAATTTCAGAATTCGTTATATCTCTAATTTGGAATTCGGATACATCCGAATTTCTGAATTTCCGAAATTACTTCCGAATTTCGTTTCGGAATGAAACGAATCGCACATGTCTTATCAATTAGTATGGTGCAATCGACAGACAAAAACAACAATGTTCCCTAAAGGAGCATGCTGGAAAATGTTTCTCGATCGAACACATTTCTAACAGTCAATGTGGTTTTCGTTCGCTCCATTCATTCCAAAACAGAACGTTAAATAAAAGCTAAAATTAAACAAAATGTGGATTGGCAATTGGAAAGTTTCTGATGCCAGTATCAAATGTTCTGAATGTATTTTTCGTTCAAACGTTCGTGAAAAATCTAACTGTGTATACTCTACTTTACTGTCAGGGCTGTCCCTAAGTAAATCGCCGCCTGTCAGGGAATGGTCAGTGGTGGGGAAGAAGGCATATGCGGCCGATTTGTCCGAAGAGGGCAGGAGGCAGTGGTAGACGCCAGTGGCTCTGTCCAGCATCCAGCCAAGCTCACGACATCACTGGTTGCCATGAGCTAGGGGGGACGCAGCCAGTGCTTCCCCCCTAGCTCACAGGTTGCTAAGAGCTCCAAGCAACCTTGGACACTATGGCCCACCACCACTAGGCCACTCCCAAATGAGATGCCACCTGAGACTGTGGACATATGGTTCTGTTTGTAAAGGTTTTCTATTCAGTTATTCATTTGTGTTCCCTCTATTGGTTGAACTCAATGGAATTTTTTCAACCCGGCTAACTATGTAACTGTGTAACCCTTTTCTTCGTAATAGGCTCTCGCTGCGAATGTGATGTGGAACTTACTATGAGTTTAGGTTTAAAGGAGAAGTATTAGAAGAGTAAAATGTATTATTCCCAATACTTCGAGCAGGTGTCTAACATTGCAGCTGTCACGTGCGCCTTGGGTGCCAAGGTCTAGCAACAGCCCTGGCCAGTCCAATTGGCTCTGTCCCTTTAGCCAATGCTCTCTGTTATCTAAGGACAGCTGAAGCAGCTACTTGTGCACACTCCAGGTGTGCACTGAAATGTAAAATTGGATGACAAGTGGCTAACGTGTATCTAATGCCTAACAATTAATTTCTCTTATTTGCTCCCTTTTTATCTGTTAAATACACTGCACCATTGACAGCTTTTGTTATATCTGGTCTGCAAAAAATTGCTGTTGATCCTACTAGAAATCTTTTTCGCTTAAAACTTCCTGTTCTCTTTACCTGTACTGACTCTTAGCAGTTACAATGTTCCCAGCTATCTCTGAGGACTACAAAACCCTTCCCCTCTCTGGTATGGACAATAGCAGAGGGGCAGAGTCCCGTAGTTCTTGTTTCTGTTGTCCTGATACAGTAGGGTGAATGAGCATTGTCATTGTGGGACTGGAAGTGTGTTACTGTCAAAATAACCAGATTGAAATAAAGGAATAAAAGCTGGAAAAAAGGAAAACTAACTCAGCCGCCTCATCTAAGGGCTGGTAACCTGCAATATATATTACATTTTTGGGTTCAGATAAGTTTAGGTTCTTAACAAAAGGGCTTTTCCAGACTTAAACTTATCTCTGGTCAAAAAACGAAAAATAAATATGTATTTCTATATTGAATTTCCACACGTTCTATCCCACTCCTGATAACCGTATCCATCTAGAAGTTTGTAAACTGACTTACTGAAGATGCCCCTAGCATGTACTTCATCAATGCACTCACACCATTTCACTCAGCTCTGTGAATATGCACTTCTTGTGTCATCATTCTAACTAAGCCTGCTGTCTGAACTACAACTCAACATCTGAACAATGTAACAGTATCATTGCTTGCTGGAAGCAATGCATGATGGGATACGTAGAGAATGTATCCCATCAAGCAGCAGGGAAAGAGATGCAAAGCACACTGGGAATCCAGGTAGTTGGTGAAAGTGATGAACAGACGGAAGGCAGCACTCACTACATAAAGGGGATTTTTTAGGTGAGCTTTGATTGCATTATCAAAAACACCTCTAATGTGTATTCCTATTACAATGCTGATGTTATAACAGGAGAGTGTATGCTGGGACTGTACAACTCCTTTAAGAGGCCACTGCTTTCTGCCTCCCTCAAACAATCTGCTGGTAACAAGCAGAGGTACCTTCGGGAAGGGCAGGCGTATATCAAAGTAAAATATAAAACAAAGTTGCAGGTAAAATCTGGAAACTGAAGGTGCGGTATTGACCAAATGTTTGGTGGGCTTGATAGCTTTCCGGTCATTAGCTGGAAGCAATTTCATTTGTATCCAGAAAATGATTGTAAATGAAGAATAAGAGTTTGTTAAAATCTGAGATACACAATTACCGCAAAGGACATTTTTGTAGTTCATCCATTTGAATCACTTTTCATTATCTTTACATGAATACATGCCTGTCTGTGCAGACATTGCTAATATTACTCTTCTCATTAAGGGGATGGCTGAGTATAGTCTGAAAGCCTTTTGTTTAAAGATCCACATAGCAAAAAAATATTTTCTTTTTTCCTGTTATGATTGTATTCAGTATAAATACTTATTTTTTTAATTCATATGTCTTTATTTATATTTTATGTAACATGCCGACCAAGCTGTCGTTACCAACGTTGGGACTATCCATATAACATGGCCAGGGGTACTTACAGGTTTTTATTCAAATGGGTAAAATGTTTGTTTCCTAAAGAAACCCATTGAAGTAACTGCTTAAATGGTTTTAGCTAGTGCTAGGCTTTTTTTTTTTGCCTCTTCCTTAAACGGGTCTATTTATAAACAATTTGTAGAGCCATTTATCCCACGAATCTTTGTGAACGTTCGTTCTGTGCGAATAGAGACAAGACGAGTGAAAAATATTTATTTTCTATGCTCCTCAGTCACCATCTAGTGGCCATAATACAGTGTTTTCAGTATTTGCCTCTATTCGCGCAGAACAAACGTTCACAGAGAGTTGCAGGGCAAATGGCTGTGTGAATTGTTTATAAATAGACACCAAAGTGTATTTCCACTTTTGCAGGCAAATTGGGATAACACCTACTTTTTGTTTGTTAAATGTTCCTATTCGCACTGCTTACCTTTTATAAATGCTAATTTTTGAAAACTCCAGAACTGAAACATCCTACTTGGTTCTCCCTTTCTATGTAATGTTTATGAGGGGGCAGAGGAGTTGTGTTTGCCATAATTAACCCTGTCTGCACTGTCCTGGCATATTTCATTACCAGTTGTTAACTATATGTGCAGGACTTTCTTTCCCTACAAAGGGTTAATGATTTCAAGACACAGTTCTCAGCGATGTCCCTCAGTCTGCCCCTTATCTTCACATTACCATCTTTTTGGGCTCATTCACACCTGCTCTAAGTGCAGGCACCCAGAACTGCACGGATGTTCCTCCCATAGTGATGTAGGTGGCTGCATGTAATTACAAGCAGCACCTGTCCCTTCGGGCATATGGGGGGTGAACACTCATGTGAATGAGCCCTTCAATGCAGTAGAAGCTGCCCATCAAGTCCTATGTAAAACCCTGCCCCAAACAAACAACTAAAAAGGTAAATCTTTTTGAAAAAATAAATATTTCTAGGTATTTGAACCCATAACTTACATATAGTGGGGGTTTCTCAAATTTGCCTGCAGAGCTGGGCATACACTTTAATCACCTCGTTAGAGGAACAATTTTTTATTTTTTACACAAACAATTATTTATTTTCAGAAAGCAGAAACCATGTAGAATAAAACATGTTATTTGCATTTTTTTAGGTCACACAATATTTGTGTAAATGCTATTTAAATCGACATCTTTAGGAAAAATACACCAAAATGAATATTACTAGACATGTGCGATTCGTTTCGTTCCGAATTGAAATTCGGACGAAATTTCGGAAATTCTGAGATTCGGATGCATCCGAATTCCGAATTACAGACATAGCGAATGCAAACGAATCCGAAATTCCGATTCCGAATAATTTTTTTTGAAGAAACTTTTTTTTTTTTGGACGAAATTTAGTTGCAGCAAAGTGACATTTGAGAACAAAAAAACTTTTTTTAATCTTAAATGTCACTTTGCTGCAATGAACGAAACGAACATGAAACGGATTACTGCTAACGAATTGCGTCCGAATTTCGAAACGAATTGACTTTCGGACCCGAATTTCGAAAAAACTAAATAAAGCAAAATCCGAATCAAAACTAAACTAAATACATTTTTTGCTGGTGCACATGTCTACATTTTACCAAAAATGGTACCAGAGCCATTAGTATAGGTTTTAACATTGTTATAGTAGTTTAAAGCTGCATAGAAACAGGCATGTGCAGCCAGAGGCGGCTCTTTAATTAGGCGAGTTAGGCGGTCGCGGAAGCCCTCGCGCTCCCGAGGGCCTCGCGGCCGCCTAAATCACCTACTCTAAAGCAGGGTTAGGCAGGGCTGGAACTGTGGGGGAGAGAAAAAAAAAAAGTATTACTTCGTCTGTCCCGACTCCCGATCTCCCCTGCCGACTCGAGGCTGCAGTCCACATTCCCCTGCTGGGACTCCGCTCCGTCTGCAGCCCAGCCGGGCTTTCCTAGTGGCAGTGCAGCCCCAGGAACAGCAGGAGGAGAGGGAGAGCCGGGACGAAGCAACCAGCCGCACATGAGGTAGGGAACCGCCGGGGCAGCAGTGGCTGTCAGTATGGGACAGGTCACCTGGAGTCCAGGGGGGCGGGCGCCCGCCCACTGGCAGGGGAGGAGGTGGAGGACGCCGGGGCTGGGGCCCTGCACAGCCGGTCCAGTGAAGGAGAAGGCCGTTGAGGGTCCGGTGCTTGAGGAAGCCGCTGCGAAAGGTAAGGAGCTGTATGGAAAGGCCCCCCCCCCAACCAGCCCTGCTGAGACCCTGCAGAGCCCACCTTAGAGAGTCTGTGTGGGTTCTGCAGGATCTATTGTGGGTTCTGCAGGCCTCAGGTGGGTGCGTTGCTATGCCCAGAGCCCAGTGTGTTGCTATGCCCAGAGCCCAGTGCATTAGGAAGCCGCTGCGAAAGGTAAGGAGCTGTATGGAAAGGCCCCCCCAACCAGCCCTGCAGAGCCCATCTTAGAGAGTCTGTGTGGGTTCTGCAGGATCTATTGTGGGTTCTGCAGGCCTCAGGTGGGTCCGTTGCTATGCCCAGTGCGTTGCTATGCCCAGAGCCCAGTGCGTTGCTATGCCCAGAGCCCGGTGCGTTGCTATACCCAGAGCCCAGTGCGTTGCTATACCCAGAGCCCAGTGTGTTGCTATGCCTAGTGCGTTGCTATGCCCAGGGTCCAGTGTGTGGCTATGCCCAGGGTCCAGTGCGTTGCTATGCCCAGTGCATTGCTATGCCTAGTGCGTTGCTATGCCCAGAGCCCAATGCATTGCTATGCCTAGAGCGTTGCTATGCCCAGAGCCCAATGCGTTGCTATGCACAGGGCCCAGTGTGTTGCAATGCCCAGAGTGTTGCTGTGCCCAGAGCCCAGTGCGTTGCTATGCCAAGTGCGTTGCTATGCCCAGAGCCCAATGCGTTGCTATGCTTAGTGCGTTGCTATGCCCAGAGTCCAGTGCGTTGCTATGCCCAGAGTCCAGTGCCTTGCTATGCCCAGAGTCCAGTGCGTTGCTATGCCCAGTACGTTGCTATGCCCAGAGCCCAGTGCGTTGCTATGCCCAGAGCCCAGTGCGTTGCTATTCCAAGTGCGCTGCTATGCCCAGAGCCCAATGCGTTGCTATGCTTAGTGCGTTGCTATGCCCAGAGTCCAGTGCGTTGCTATGCCCAGTGCATTGCTGTGCCCAGAGCCCAGTGCGTTGCTATGCCTACTGTGTTGCTATGCCCAGAGCCCAGTGCATTGCTATGCCTAGTGCGTTGCTATGCCCAAAGTCTAGTGTGTTGCTATGCCCAGAGCCCAATGCATTGCTATGCCTAGTGCGTTGCCATGCCCAGAGCCCAATCCGTTGCTATGCCTAGTACGTTGCTATGCCCAGAGTCCAGTGCGTTGCTATGCCCAGAGTCCAGTGCGTTGCTATGCCCAGAGCCCAGTGCGTTGCTATGCCCAGAGTCCAGTGCGTTGCTATGCCCAGAGCGTTGCTATGCCCAGAGCCCAGTGCGTTGCTCCCGGCTGTCTCGCTCGCTCTCTCCTGGCTGTCTCGCTCGCTCTCTCCTGGCTGTCTCTCTCCTGGCTGTCTCTCTCTCTCTCCTGGCTGTCTCTGTCTCTCCTCTCTCTCTCTACTGGCAGTCTCTGTCTCTCCTCTCTCTCTCTCCTGGCTGTCTCTCCTCTCTCTCTCTCCTGGCTGTCTCTCCTCTCTCTC